>NC_084572.2:34496802-34501802 GCF_033978685.3 Nerophis lumbriciformis | reverse complement strand
ACAGTCAAAAGGAACATATGCATTATATTTTTATATATCTTTCAACTCAAGTAATGTGATTTCATTCACATAAAATAATGATATATTCCTAGTAATATTACACGTCAAGTCTTGGAAAATTCGTAATATCACCTTTTACTCATAATATTATGATTTCATTTCCTAAACGTTGTGACTTTTTCAGAAAAATATTGCACTTTTATTCTTGGGGTAAAAAAAAATTATTCTTTTCTTCTAATATAAAAAATATCTTATGTCACTTTTAATTCAAATAATCAGATTTTATTCACAAAAAATTATAATTTTCCTAATAATATTGCAGGAGTTAGGGTTTTTTTCTAGTCATATTGCACGTTTATTCTCGTAATATCACCTTTTACTCATAATGTTATGATTTCATTTACAAAACGTTGTGACTTTTTCAGAAAAATATTGCACTTTTATTCTTGGGGTAAAATTTTTTTATTCTTTTCTTCTAATATAAAAAATATCTTATGTCACTTTTAATTCAAATAATCAGATTTTATTCACAAGAAATTATAATTTTCCTAATAATATTGCAGGAGTTAGGTTTTTTTTCTAGTCATATTGCACGTTTATTCTCGTAATATCACCTTTTACTTATAATGTTATGATTTCATTTACAAAACGTTGTGACTTTTTCAGAAAAATATTGCACTTTTATTCTTGGTAAAAAATATTGTAATTTTCTTCTGATATAAAAAAAAAATCTAATGTCACTTTTAACTCAAATCAGATTTTATTCACAAAAAAATATATTTTTTCCTAATAATATTGCATGTTTATTCTTGGGAAAAATTACATTATTATCTTGTAATGAAAAAAATCTAATCTAATTTTTAACTCAAATAATATGATTTTATTCACAAATAATAATAATGTTTCCTAATAATATTTCGTGTTTATACTTGGAAAAAAATAACATTATTTCCGTGTAATATTGAAAAAGTACAATATCACTTTTAACTCAAATAATATGATTTTATTCACATTAAGTTAGGAGTTTTTGCGTTGTGCACGTTTATTCTCGTAATATCACCTTTTACTCATAATATTTTGATTTTGTTTGCGTAAAATTATGACTTTTAATAGTGCACGTTTATTGTTGGGCAAAAAAGATCTACATTTTTTTTTTGTTTTTCTTGCAAGATTAAAATATTGTCATATAACTTTTAACTTGTATAATAATATTTTATTTACATAAAATAATGTCTTTTTCTTGGTAAAACTGCATGTTTTTTCTTGGAAAATCAGAATTTTCTGATGTCACCTTTTATTCATAATATTATGATTTTATTCCCATTAAGTTATGACTTTTTGAAGTAATATTGCACATGTATTCAAAAAACAAAAACAAAAAAACATTATTGTCTTGTAATATAAACAATTCAAATTTTACTTTTATTCACATAAAATAACCTTTTCCTAGTAATATTGCACGTTAATTCTGAAATCTGAATTTTTTCGTAATATCACCTTTTACTCATAATATTATGATTTTACTCACATAAAGTTAGGACTTTTTCCTAGGAATATTGCACTTTTATTTTTGGAAAAATATTATTTTCTTGTAATATAAAAATAAAAAAATCTAATATCACTTTTAACTCAAATAATATGATTTTATTTTATAATGACTTATTCTTAGTAATGTTGCACGTTAAAAGTTAAAAATCTGAATTATCTCTTAACATAACTTTTTACTCATAATTCTTCGATTTCATTCGCAAAAAGTTATGGATTTTTCATAAAAATATTGAATTTTTATTCCTGGGACAAATAACATAATTGTTTTGTAATGTAAAATACATTTTATGTCACTTTTTACTCAAATAATATTATTTTATTCACAATTATTTTTCCTAATAATATTGCATGTTTATTCTTGGAAAAAATTACATTATTTTCTTGAAAAAAAAAATCTAATGTTATTTTTAACTCAATTAGTATAATAATAATAGTTTTTCCTAATAAAATTGCATGTTCATTCTTGGACAGAATAACATTATTTTCTTGTAATATTAAAAAATTAACTCGAATAATATGATTTTATTCACAAAAAATAACGACTTTTTCCTTCGAAAGTTGCATTTTATTCTTGGAAAAAATAAAACATTAATTTCTTGTAATATAAAAAAAAAAATGTAATAACACTTTCAACTTAAATAACGTGTTTTTCTCACATGAGATAATGACTTTTCCGCGTAATATTGCATAACTTATACAATTACAAGTTTATTCTTATAATATTCTGACTTAATTTGTTATCCTTCAATATTCTAAGAAAGTAATACAAGACTTTTAGAAATATTTGTGTCAATTTTAAAATGTGCAATTAGTTAATATTATTAATCTATTATTTTATTCCATTTTAAGGTGATTATGCTTGTCTAATTTTTCCATTATCACATTATTATTAAGGATGTTCTGATACCATATCCGATTTCAGTCCGATATCAGCAAAAAAAATAAAAAATTATCGGATGATATCCGCTAGCATCTAAAATCTTCCATACTAGCAGTCCCCATGCCAAGGTAAACATGCTAGGCTATAGGCTACTAGGAGCTAACAGCTTCACAACAGCTAAGCACACAATAGCACACAAGCTAGACTTACGTAATTATAATTGAACGATATTGCAGTGTAAAACTGCACATTTGTCAATATAAGTATGTATCAAATATTTATAGTTGCATATTGCTTACACGTACAAAGTCTCCAAGGCATATTAGAAAGTATCCAGTAACAAACGTGTCCGCATCATTCAACTTATTGTCATGAGCTGAACTAAATTAATTAATTAATCGTATCGGATCAATACCGGTATCGTATTGGAACTGAAGAAGTTGTATCAGGACACACCAAGTGATAAGTCTTCCCCCCAGCAGGTGGCGTTAGTCTAACTTGACCTCTGTAGTTGGTGTTGTAGCTCACGAAGCTGGCGTTAGCGACTTGTTCCTTTTGTGTGCAGCTGTTTGGGAACCTGGCGCTGAACCAGGATGGTAGCGCCATCACCCACCACAACAACTTCCGCACCTTCATCATGGCTCTCATGCTGCTCTTCCGGTGAGTGAGACAGGAGCGGCCCCTCTGTCGGCTAATGTGTGCAGACGTAACGCGCCGCCTGTCGCCCCGCAGGAGCGCCACGGGCGAGGCGTGGCATGACATCATGCTGTCCTGTCTGGGGGGCAAAGAGTGCGACCCGGCTTCAGGGAACACAGAGCCCGAATGTGGCAGCACCTTCGCCTACACCTACTTTGTCTCCTTCATCTTCCTCTGCTCCTTCCTGGTGAGTCTTCCAGAACTACAGGTGTGGCGTTGCTCAACGAATCGAGTCTTTTGAACGGTTCTTTTAAGTAAATGATGAGAACCGATTCCGATGGTTTGAGAGCCGTTTTTTTATGCACATGCAAACCGCCCGGCTGGCAACTGGGCTCGAAAATGACTCAAAAGAGTTGTGTGTACATATATATATATATATATATATATATATATATATATATATATATATATATATATATATATATATATATATATATATATATATATATATATATGTATACATATATATATATATATATATATGTATACATACATATATATATGTATACATACATATATATATGTATACATACATATATATATATATATGTATACATACATATATATATATATATACATACATATATATATATACACATATATATATATATATATATATATATATATACATATATATATATATACACATACATATATATATATACACATACATATATATATATATACACATATATATATATATATATATGTGTATATATATATGTATATATAAATATATATATATATATATGTGTATATATAAATATATATATATACACATATATACATATATACATATATATATATACATATATATATATATATATATATATATATATATATATATATATATATATATATATATTCATCAAGGAAACATCTACAAGCATCAGCTATACAAAGGGTGTCCAAAACTGCAGCCAGCGGGCCAAATGTCGCTCACCTGCGTCTTCAATTTGGCCGAGTGAGACGGCCCGAGTCCAACAAGCAATTTGGTGTTTTCATAAAATATGCAATTAGTTGGCGGTCTGATCGCTGCCATCTTGTGGCCAACAAAAGTAACTCAAATCTGTGGCCATTAATTGTACATGAATGTTTGTATGTCCACAGCAGTTACTCCTATGACCCAATGCAAACAACCTTCCCTCGTAATGGTGAAAAACAAAATCCAACAAGCACATAAATTCAACACACATGATCAAACATCCCAATGATCCTAGGAGCTATGTTGTCCGGGGGCTTTATGCCCCCTGGTAGGGTCTCCCAAGACAAACTGGTCCTAGGTGAGGGATCAGACAAAGAGCAGCTCGAAGACCTTTATGAAGAAAACAAACAAGGAACCCAGATTTCCCTTGCCCGGACGCGGGTCACCGGGGCCCCCCTCTGGAGCCAGGCCCGGAGGTGGGGCACGATGGCGAGCGCCTGGTGGCCGGGCCTGTCCCCATGGGGCCCGGCCGGGCACAGCCCGAAGAGGCAACGTGGGTCCCCCCTCCAATGGGCTCACCACCCATAGCAGGGGTCATAGAGGTCGGGTGCAATGTGAGCTGGGCGGCAGCCGAGGGCAGGGCACTTGGCGGTCCGATCCTCGGCTACAGAAGCTAGCTCTTGGGACGTGGAACGTCACTTCGCTGGGGAGGAAGGAGCCTGAGCTAGTGCGCGAGGTGGAGAAGTTCCGGCTAGATATAGTCGGACTCACTTCGACGCACAGCAAGGGCTCTGGAACAAGTTCTCTCGAGAAGGGCTGGACTCTCTTCCACTCTGGCGTTGCCGGCAGTGAGAGGCGACGGGCTGGGGTGGCAATTCTTGTTTCCCCCCGGCTCAGAGCCTGTACGTTGGAGTTCAACCCGGTGGACGAGAGGGTAGTTTCCCTCCGCCT
>NC_084572.2:34489302-34491802 GCF_033978685.3 Nerophis lumbriciformis | reverse complement strand
TGTTGAGGGATGACAGGTCTGGACGGTAAATAATAAACAGTTTCTCTTTCAAGCATAGGTTGCATCTTTTATTACCACTATTGTAAGGTGTGCTGGATGCAAGAATTTGCCATGTTATTGAATATTCAACATTATTGTCTTTGAGGTCCCAAATGTGTTTGCTGAGTTCTGTGGTATTCCGCAGGTTTTGGTTCCTGAAAGAAGCCTTGTGATTGTTCCATCTGGTTTTGAACTCTCCCTCAGTTAATCCTACATATGTGTCGGATGTGTTAATGTTCTTGCGTGTTACCTTAGATTGGTAGACAACTGATGTTTGTAAGCACCCCCCGTTGAGAGGGCAATCAGGTTTCTTTCGGCAGTTGCAGTCTTTGTTGGTTTTGGAGTCGCTCTGTCCGGGGGCCGACGGCTCATTTGCAATTGTTTTGTTGTGGTTTGAGATAATTTGTCGTATATTGTTCATACAGCTGTAGCTCAATTTAATGTTGTTCTTGTTGAATACTTTTCTTAGGGTGTTGTCTTTGGGAAAGTGTTTGTCAATCAGATTGAGGAATTTGTGTCCAATGTTAGTTGAGACGTTTTTGCTGTATGGGGGGTTGTACCAGATGATGTCGTTTCGTTTTCTGTTCTTTTTTGGTTGGTTTCCTGGCGTGGGTTCATAGGTGAGGGTGAAATTGTATCCGCTTTCATCAAGGGCTTTTTGGTACGGGGGGGGTTGCTTGGTCAAATTCAGCTTTGCTAGATGACAGCATCGATAGCCTTTTATTAATTCCGGTAGGTATTCTTTTCGTGGTGGTGGGTGGGTGGTTGCTGTCATGGTGCACGTATTGGAGTGTTGTGTTGGGTTTCGTGAATGGTTGGTAGCTGTTATTTCTCAGGTTGAAAGTGACGTCAAGGAAGTTGACGGTTTGCTTGTTGGCTTCAATCGTGATCCGTAGGCCGTTCTCTTTGAAAATTTGGCATATGCGCTTCTTGGTATTCTCGCTGCTCCTTGGCGAGGCGCGACACACTGCCAGTCCGTCATCACGGTAAATACCAAGGTTCAGGTTGAGGCTAGCGAGCTGGGAGAGGAGGAAACTCCCAACGAGTTCACACGTTTCTGCTCCGTCAAAACTTCCCATAGTGACGTCAAATGTTGCATTGTTCTTTTTTTGCCATGGTGTACTGTTGTGGATGAGAATGGAGTTTTTTGCGTGGATGATGATGTTTCTTTCGTTGCCTGTGATTGAGTCGTAGTCTGAGGCGAAGTCTAGTGCTTGAGTCAGTAGGTCTTGCGTGATGGAAGGGTAAAATTCTTCGATATCAAAGGAGATAAAGTTGTGCTGTTGTTTGTCTTGGATGTTGTTGAACCATTTGATTACTGCTGATGTATTTCTCCATTGGTTGAGTGGTGTTTTGTCCTTGATTTTTGTGTTGACTCTGTCCAGGATTATTTTGCTGATTTTTCCTATTTCAGATTTAGTTGGGTTTATTAGTCGGCATGTTGGGTTATTTGCGAAGTTGGGTTTGTGGTCCTTCAATGTGATGAAGGCTTCCTTGTTGGCTGTGGCGTCCACCCTGTCCTCAATGTCCAGTTCAGCCGTGATCCATTTATTTTCCAGGTGGATGTTCTGTAAGGTGTTGGGTTGTGCTTTTTTGTATGATTTGGTGATGCTTCTGTCCAGTAAGGTGTGATGTTCTGGTATGTCCATTCTGTAGAAGTTTGTGGTTTTATCGGCAGCTATGATGAGGTTGTTTACTTTCTTGATGCGCTCCTTGTCATTTTTCAGCTTGGTGAGGAGTGGGTTGCGGATTGGCTTGAATTTGACTGATTGTATCATTTTGAGCATGTCGTTCTCAAAATCCTTTAGTTCCTCAACTGTGGGTGGGTTCTTGGTAGATTTGAATCCGTAAGTTTTCTTTTGCGTTCCTTTTGTTTCAGGGTGGAGGAAAAAATGTGCTTTCCACCGCATCCTTCTTAGGAAGTGTTCCGTCTTTTCTATGAGCCTTAGCTTGTAGTCATTCTGCGCGGGTATGGGAATGTTCTTCGTGGAGTAGTCGATGTTGAATTTTTCCATTTCTGATCGTCGTACAGTGCTCAACAAATGTCAATTTGGAGCGGAGTATATGTCTTAATAAGGTTATCCAAAAAATAGTGCTCGATACCGTAGTAGAGCGCAATATATGTATGTGTGGGAAAAAAAAGAACAGAAAACGAAACGACATCATCTGGTACAACCCCCCATACAGCAAAAACGTCTCAACTAACATTGGACACAAATTCCTCAATCTGATTGACAAACACTTTCCCAAAGACAACACCCTAAGAAAAGTATTCAACAAGAACAACATTAAATTGAGCTACAGCTGTATGAACAATATACGACAAATTATCTCAAACCACAACAAAACAATTGCAAATGAGCCGTCGGCCCCCGGACAGAGCGACTCCAAAACCAACAAAGACTGCAACTGCCGAAAGAAACCTGATTGCCCTCTCAACGGGGGGTGCTTACAAACATCA
>NC_084572.2:34444302-34484302 GCF_033978685.3 Nerophis lumbriciformis | reverse complement strand
TACAAACACACACCTATACACACCCTTATATATACACCTATACACATTCACACACACCTATGCACAAAACTATGTATACACACACAATTATATATATATATATACACACACCTATAGATACACAACTATGCACATCCCTACACACACACACACACTTGTATGCACACAACTATACAAACACACACACTTATATATACGCACACCTATACACTTACACACACACACCTATGTACACGCACACACACAGACTTATATACACACATACCTATATACCTACACACACCTATAAACACACACACACACCTATGTACGCACACACACTTATATACACACACACACACTTACAGTATGTATACACACACTTATACAGACACACACACCTATGTACGCACACACACTTACATTATATACACACATACTTATATATATACACTTATACACGCACAGTTGTACACACACACCTATATATACAGACCTCTGTATACTACACACACACACGCACCTATATACACATTCCTTTATATACACACACCTATGTACACACACACTGATACACACACCTATGTACGCACACACACACCTATGTACGCACACACACTTATAAACACACACACCTATGTACGCACACACACTTACATTATATACACACATACTTATATATATATATACACTTATACACGCACAGTTGTACACACACACCTATATATACAGACCTCTGTATACTACACACACACACACACACACACCTATATACACATTCCTTTATATACACACACCTATGTAGACACACACCGATACACACACCTATGTACGCACACACACACACAAATGCACACACACTTATATACACACACACACTTATATATACACGCCTATACGTACACTTATACACATACACACACACACACCTGTGTATATACAATTATATATACACACTCACACACTTATATAAACACAACTATGCACACACCTATATACACACAACTATATACACACAAACACTTGTATACACAAATCTATGCACACAACTATACAAACACACACACACACCTATACACACCCTTATATATACACCTATACACACACCTATACACATTCACACACACCTATGCACAAAACTATGTATACACACACAATTATATATATATATACACACACCTATAGATACACAACTATGCACATCCCTACACACACACACACACACTTGTATGCACACAACTATACAAACACACACACTTATATATACACACCTATACGCACACCTATACACTTACACACACACACCTATGTACACGCACACACACAGACTTATATACACACATACCTATATACCTACACACACCTATAAACACACACACACACCTATGTACGCACACACACTTATATACACACACACACTTACAGTATGTATACACACACTTATACAGACACACACACCTATGTACGCACACACACTTACATTATATACACACATACTTATATATATACACTTATACACGCACAGTTGTACACACACACCTATATATACAGACCTCTGTATACTACACACACACACGCACCTATATACACATTCCTTTATATACACACACCTATGTACACACACACCGATACACACACCTATGTACGCACACACACACCTATGTATATACATATCTATGTATACACGCACACACCTGTGTATATACAATTATATATACACACTCACACACTTATATAAACACAACTATGCACACACCTATATACACACAACTATATACACACACACACTTGTATACACAAATCTATGCACACAACTATACAAACACACACACACACCTATACACACCCTTATATATACACCTATACACACACCTATACACATTCACACACACCTATGCACAAAACTATGTATACACACACAATTATATATATATATACACACACCTATAGATACACAACTATGCACATCCCTACACACACACACACACTTGTATGCACACAACTATACAAACACACACACTTATATATACACACCTATACGCACACCTATACACTTACACACACACACCTATGTACACGCACACACACAGACTTATATACACACATACCTATATACCTACACACACCTATAAACACACACACACACCTATGTACGCACACACACTTATATACACACACACACTTACAGTATGTATACACACACTTATACAGACACACACACCTATGTACGCACACACACTTACATTATATACACACATACTTATATATATACACTTATACACGCACAGTTGTACACACACACCTATATGTACAGACCTCTGTATACTACACACACACACACACGCACCTATATACACATTCCTTTATATACACACACCTATGTACACACACACCGATACACACACCTATGTACGCACACACACACCTATGTACGCACACACACTTATAAACACACACACCTATGTACGCACACACACTTACATTATATACACACATACTTATATATATATATACACTTATACACGCACAGTTGTACACACACACCTATATATACAGACCTCTGTATACTACACACACACACACACACACACCTATATACACATTCCTTTATATACACACACCTATGTAGACACACACCGATACACACACCTATGTATGCACACACACACACACACACACACAAATGCACACACACTTATATACACACACACACTTATATATACACGCCTATACGTACACTTATACACATACACACACACACACCTGTGTATATACAATTATATATACACACTCACACACTTATATAAACACAACTATGCACACACCTATATACACACAACTATATACACACAAACACTTGTATACACAAATCTATGCACACAACTATACAAACACACACACACACCTATACACACCCTTATATATACACCTATACACACACCTATACACATTCACACACACCTATGCATAAAACTATGTATACACACACAATTATATATATATATACACACACCTATAGATACACAACTATGCACATCCCTACACACACACACACACTTGTATGCACACAACTATACAAACACACACACTTATATATACACACCTATACGCACACCTATACACTTACACACACACACACCTATGTACACGCACACACACAGACTTATATACACACATACCTATATACCTACACACACCTATAAACACACACACACACCTATGTACGCACACACACTTATATACACACACACACTTACAGTATGTATACACACACTTATACAGACACACACACCTATGTACGCACACACACTTACATTATATACACACATACTTATATATATACACTTATACACGCACAGTTGTACACACACACCTATATATACAGACCTCTGTATACTACACACACACACACACGCACCTATATACACATTCCTTTATATACACACACCTATGTACACACACACCGATACACACACCTATGTACGCACACACACACCTATGTACGCACACACACTTATATACACACACTCACTTATGTATACACACACTTATAAACACACACACCTATGTACGCACACACACTTACATTATATACACACATACTTATATATATATATACACTTATACACGCACAGTTGTACACACACACCTATATATACAGACCTCTGTATACTACACACACACACACACACCTATATACACATTCCTTTATATACACACACCTATGTAGACACACACCGATACACACACCTATGTACGCACACACACACACAAATGCACACACACTTATATACACACACACACTTATATATACACGCCTATACGTACACTTATACACATACACACACACACACCTATGTACACGCACACACACTTATATACACTCATACCTATATACAGTACCTACTCACACCTTTATACACACACACCTATAAACACACACACACACACACACACACCTATGTACGCGCACACACTCATATACACACACACACCTATGTATACACACACACACACACCTATATATACACACACCTATGTACGCACACACACTTACATACACACATTCTTACCTGTGTGTGTGTGTATATATATACACTTATGCACGCACATTTGTACACACACACCTATATATACAGACCTGTGGTTCCTGCTGATATCGTTCTGAAAGATTGGAAGTTTCATTCCTTTACATCAGAGGGTTCAAACACCTTTTTATGGAGGGCCACGTTGCAATTATTCCGGCCCTTGTTGAATATTACGTGTACAACAGCCTTGAATACTTTGTTTAGCTTGCCGATTGTCTCTGATTATTCTACTTTTTACTCACAGATTGTGATATCATTAATCGAGTTGACAAGCAGAGAAATAGAAACATTCATTTTTTTGTATTACATTGGCAGGAGAAACACATTTCGCCAGTATGTGCGTTATGGAAGGACATTATTTCCAGCCTTCCGCAGGCCACTTCCTTTGATGTGGCCTGCTTTGTTTTGTTTTTTGTTAATCACTTATACCTCTTGATCAACTGTCAATATAAAGTAAAAATATATGTGTGTGTGTGTGTGTATATACATTAATATACATATATATGTACATATACATATATACATATATGTATACATTTATACATATATGTACAGTATATATGTATATATTCATACGTATATATACATATATGTATATATACATGTATGTATACATATATGTCTACACACACACATATATACATATATATGTTTACATTTATCATTTATATACGGCAAAAAAACGTAAAATATGCAATATTTTCTCAAAAATTTGTGGAATATTTGATGTGAAGTAATTGGACACCATTATTATTTTTTTCAGCAATGACTGTTTCAGATTTTTGGGAATCCAAAAGGGCCCCACTAATATATGAGTTAAAAATAAGTCATACATTTTATTTGTGTGTTTTTTTTTTTTTTTTAACTTCCAACACTTAAGTCTTTAGATCAATTTCAGATCCATACGTCCTTTACAAGTTTTTTTTTTCATGGGTTTTTTTTTTGTATTTGTTTTTTTTATGCCCTTTTTGTCAAAGTAGGCATCATTTTATTACGTCAAAACCATAAAGTATGCAAATTAGTGGAATTTTTAATATGAAGTAATTGGAGACTTAATTGTGTCAATAATTCATGACACCATTGATTTTAATTCTTTATTATTTTTTCAGCAATGACTGTTTTTCCCAAAAGGGCCACACTTATAAATGTGTTAGAAATAAGTCATACATTTTATTTGTTTTTTTGTTTTGTTTTTAACTTCCAACACTTTTCAGATCCATACGTCCATTACAATTTTTTATTTTTTTTTATGGGTTTTTTTGTATTTGTTTTTTTTATGCCCTTTTTGTCAAAGTAGACATCATTTTATTACGTCAAAACCATAAAATATGCAATATTTTCCCCAAAATTAGTGGAATTTTTAATGTGAAGTAATTGGAGACTTAAATATGTCAGTAATTCATGACGCCATTGATTTTAATTCATTATTATTTTTTCAGCAATGACTGTTTTTCCCAAAAGGACCACACTTATAAATGTGTTAGAAATAAGTCATACATTTTATTTGTATTTTTGTTTTGTTTTTAACTTCCAACACTTTTCAGATCCATACGTCCATTACAAGTTTTTTTTTTCATGGTTTTTTTTTTTTGTATTTGTTTTTTTTATGCCCTTTTTGTCAAAGTAGGCATCATTTTATTACGTCAAAACCATAAAGTATGCAAATTAGTGGAATTTTTAATATGAAGTAATTGGAGACTTAATTGTGTCAATAATTCATGACACCATTGATTTTAATTCTTTATTATTTTTTCAGCAATGACTGTTTTTCCCAAAAGGGCCACACTTATAAATGTGTTAGAAATAAGTCATACATTTTATTTGTTTTTTTGTTTTTTTTTAACTTCCAACACTTTTCAGATCCATACGTCCATTACAATTTTTTATTTTTTTTATGGGTTTTTTTGTATTTGTTTTTTTTATGCCCTTTTTGTCAAAGTAGACATCATTTTATTACGTCAAAACCATAAAATATGCAATATTTTCCCCAAAATTAGTGGAATTTTTAATGTGAAGTAATTGGAGACTTAATTGTGTCAATAATTCATGACACCATTGATTTTAATTCTTTATTATTTTTTCAGCAATGACTGTTTTTCCCAAAAGGGCCACACTTATAAATGTGTTAGAAATAAGTCATACATTTTATTTGTTTTTTTTTTGTTTTTTTAACTTCCAACACTTTTCAGATCCATACGTCCATTACAATTTTTTATTTTTTTTATGGGTTTTTTTGTATTTGTTTTTTTTATGCCCTTTTTGTCAAAGTAGACATCATTTTATTACGTCAAAACCATAAAATATGCAATATTTTCCCCCAAATTAGTGGAATTTTTAATGTGAAGTAATTGGAGACTTAATTGTGTCAATAATTCATGACACCATTGATTTTAATTCTTTATTTTTTCAGCAATGACTGTTTTTCCCAAAAGGGCCACACTTATAAATGTGTTAGAAATAAGTCATACATTTTATTTGTTTTTTTGTTGTTTTTTTAACTTCCAACACTTTTCAGATCCATACGTCCATTACAATTTTTTATTTTTTTTATGGGTTTTTTTGTATTTGTTTTTTTTATGCCCTTTTTGTCAAAGTAGACATCATTTTATTACGTCAAAACCATAAAATATGCAATATTTTCCCCAAAAATAGTGGAATTTTTAATGTGAAGTAATTGGAGACTTAAATATGTCAGTAATTCATGACGCCATTGATTTTAATTCATTATTATTTTTTCAGCAATGACTGTTTTTCCCAAAAGGACCACACTTATAAATGTGTTAGAAATAAGTCATACATTTTATTTGTGTGTTGTTGTTTTTTTTAACTTCCAACACTTAAATCTTTAGATCAATTTCAGATCCATACGTCCATTACAAGTTATTATTGTTTTATGGTTTTTTTGGGGGGGGGTTTTATGCCCTTTTTGTCAAAGTAGACATCATTTTATTATGTCAAAACCATAAAATATGCAATATTTCCCCCAAAAATAGTGGAATTTTTAATGTGAAGTAATTGGAGACTTAAATATGTCAATAATTCATGACACCATTAATTTTAATTCCTTTTTTTTTTTTTTTTTTTTCAGCAATGACCGTTTTTCCCAAAAGGACCACACTAACAAATGTGTTAGAAATAAGTCATACATTTTATTTGTGTGTTGTTGTTTTTTTCAACTTCCAACACTTAAGTTTTTAGATCAATTTCAGATCCATACGTCCATTACAAGTTATTATTGTTTTATGGGGTTTTTTGGGGGGGTTTTTATGCCCTTTTTGTCAAAGTAGACATCATTTTATTATGTCAAAACCATAAAATATGCAATATTTCCCCCAAAATTAGTGGAATTTTTAATGTGAAGTAATTGGAGACTTAAATATGTCAATAATTCATGACACCATTAATTTTAATTCTTTTTTTTTTTTTTTCAGCAATGACTGTTTTTCCCAAAAGGGCCCCACTAATAAATGTATTAAAAATAAGTCATACATTTTATTTGTGTGTTTTTTTTTTTTTTTAACTTCCAACACTTAAGTCTTTAGATCAATTTCAGATCCATACGTCCATTACAAGTTTTTTTTTTCATGGGTTTTTTTTTTGTATTTGTTTTTTTTTATGCCCTTTTTGTCAAAGTAGGCATCATTTTATTACGTCAAAACCATAAAGTATGCAAATTAGTGGAATTTTTAATATGAAGTAATTGGAGACTTAATTGTGTCAATAATTCATGACACCATTGATTTTAATTCTTTATTATTTTTTCAGCAATGACTGTTTTTCCCAAAAGGGCCACACTTATAAATGTGTTAGAAATAAGTCATACATTTTATTTGTTTTTTTGTTTTGTTTTTAACTTCCAACACTTTTCAGATCCATACGTCCATTACAATTTTTTTTTTTTTTTTATGGGTTTTTTTGTATTTGTTTTTTTTATGCCCTTTTTGTCAAAGTAGACATCATTTTATTACGTCAAAACCATAAAATATGCAATATTTTCCCCAAAATTAGTGGAATTTTTAATGTGAAGTAATTGGAGACTTAAATATGTCAGTAATTCATGACGCCATTGATTTTAATTCATTATTATCTTTTCAGCAATGACTGTTTTTCCCAAAAGGACCACACTTATAAATGTGTTAGAAATAAGTCATACATTTTATTTGTGTGTTGTTGTTTTTTTCAACTTCCAACACTTAAGTTTTTAGATCAATTTCAGATCCATACGTCCATTACAAGTTATTATTGTTTTATGGTTTTTTTGGGGGGGTTTTTTATGCCCTTTTTGTCAAAGTAGACATCATTTTATTATGTCAAAACCATAAAATATGCAATATTCCCCCCAAAATTAGTGGAATTTTTAATGTGAAGTAATTGGAGACTTAAATATGTCAATAATTCATGACACCATTAATTTTAATTCTTTTTTTTTTTTTTTTTTCAGCAATGACTGTTTTTCCCAAAAGGGCCCCACTAACAAATGTGTTAAAAATAAGTCATACATTTTATTTGTGTGTTGTTGTTTTTTTCAAATTCCAACACTTAAGTTTTTAGATCAATTTCAGATCCATACGTCCATTACAAGTTATTATTGTTTTATGGTTGTTTTTTTTGGGTTTTTTATGCCCTTTTTGTCAAAGTAGACATCATTTTATTATGTCAAAACCATAAAATATGCAATATTTCCCCCAAAAATAGTGGAATTTTTAATGTGAAGTAATTGGAGACTTAAATATGTCAATAATTCATGACACCATTAATTTTAATTCCTTTTTTTTTCTTTTTTTTCAGCAATGACCGTTTTTCCCAAAAGGGCCCCACTAACAAATGTGTTAAAAATAAGTCATACATTTTATTTGTGTGTTGTTGTTTTTTTCAACTTCCAACACTTAAGTTTTTAGATCAATTTCAGATCCATACGTCCATTACAAGTTATTATTGTTTTATGGGGGGTTTTTTGGGTTTTTTTATGCCCTTTTTGTCAAAGTAGACATCATTTTATTATGTCAAAACCATAAAATATGCAATATTTCCCCCAAAATTTGTGGAATTTTTAATGTGAAGTAATTGGAGACTTAAATATGTCAATAATTCATGACACCATTGATTTTAATTCATTATTTTCTGGGGGGTGGAAAAACATCAGAGTCAACATTGCAACTTTTTATCCTTTTAATTCAGAGATGTCCGATAATATCGGACTGACGATATTATCGGCCGATAAATGCTTTAAAATGTAATATTGGTATCGGTTTCAAAAAGTAAAATGTATGACTTTTAAAACGCCGCTGTGTACACGGACGTAGGGAGAAGTACAGAGCGCCAATAAACCTTAAAGGCACTGCCTTTGCGTGCCGGCCCAATCACATAATATCTACGGCTTTTCACACACACAAGTGAATGCAATGCATACTTGGTCAACAGCCATACAGGTCACACTGAGGGTGTTGCTTTATAAACAACTTTAACACTGTTACAAATATGCGCCACACTGTGAACCCACACCAAACAAGAATGACAAACACATTTCGGGAGAACATCCGCACCGTAACACAACATAAACACAACAGAACAAATACCCAGAACCCCTTGCACCACTAACTCTTCCGGGACGCTACAATATACACCCCCCCCTACCCCTAAACCCCGCTCCCCCAACCCCGCCCACCTCAACCTCCTCATGCTCTCTCAGGGAGAGCATGTCCCAAATTCCAAGCTGCTGTTTTGAGGCATGTTAAAAAAAAATAATGCACTTTGTGACTTCAATAATAAATATGGCAGTGCCATGTTGGCATTTTTACCATAACTTGAGTTGATTTATTTTGGAAAACCTTGTTACATTGTTTAATGCATCCAGCGGGGCATCACAACAAAATGAGGCATAATAATGTGTTAATTCCACGACTGTATATATCGGTATCGGTTGATATCGGAATCGGTAATTAAGAGTTGGACAATATCGGATATCGACAAAAAAGCCATTATCGGACATCTCTAATACATATGTTTCTTAACTAAACAGTGCAGAGGGAAATACAGCTTCACCACTTTAGTCATAATTTTTTGCGCTGAAGAAACCTCTTCTGTTTGTTTGCTATTGTCATTACTGCCACAGGTGGCGGAAAAATGTATTACAACTGCGTGCCGCTGAGAAACAAATATTTTTTGCGGCCCATTGGCCCTATGGTTAAGAAACGCTGGTCTAAAGCACAAAGAAGGTCTTAATTGGAAACCAGCGATAATTCGAGAAAGAATGGTATTTTCTAAATATATATTTTTTTGGTGAGTAGAAACAGTTTAAAGGGGAACATTATCACCAGACCTACGTAAGCGTCAATATATACCTTGATGTTGCAGAAAAAAGACCATATATTTTTTTAACCGATTTCCGAACTCTAAATGAGTGGATTTTGGCGAATTAAACGCCTTTCTAATATTCGCTCTCAGAGCGATGACGTCACAATGTGACGTCACATCGGGAAGCAATCCGCCATTTTCTCAAACACCGAGTCAAATCAGCTCTGTTATTTTCCGTTTTTTCGACTGTTTTCCGTACCTTGGAGACATCATGCCTCGTCGGTGTGTTGTCGGAGGGTGTAACAACACGAACAGGGACGGATTCAAGTTGCACCAGTGGCCCAAAGATGCGAAAGTGGCAAGAAATTGGACGTTTGTTCCGCACACTTTACCGACGAAAGCTATGCTACGACAGAGATGGCAAGAATGTGTGGATATCCTGCGACACTCAAAGCAGATGCATTTCCAACTGGACTGGACAGATCAGCTTTCAGGAAAAGAGAGCGGATGAGGGTATGTCTACAGAATATATTAATTGATGAAAATTGGGCTGTCTGCACTCTCAAAGTGCATGTTGTAGCCAAATGTATTTCATATGCTGTAAACCTAGTTCATAGTTGTTAGTTTCCTTTAATGCCAAACAAACACATACCAATCGTTGGTTAGAAGGCGATCGCCGAATTCGTCCTCGCTTTCTCCCGTGTCGCTGGCTGTCGTGTCGTTTTCGTCGGTTTCGCTTGCATACGGTTCAAACCGGTATGGCTCAATAGCTTCAGTTTCTTCTTCAATTTCGTTTTCGCTACCTGCCTCCACACTACAACCATCCGTTTCAATACATGCGTAATCTGTTGAATCGCTTAAGCCGCTGAAATCCGAGTCTGAATCCGAGCTAATGTCGCTATAGCTTGCTGTTCTATCCGCCATGTTTGTTTGTATTGGCATCACTATGTGACGTCACAGGAAAATGGACGGGTGTATATAACGATGGTTAAAATCAGGCACTTTGAAGCTTTTTTTAGGGATATTGCGTGATGGGTAAAATTTTGAAAAAAACTTCGAAAAATAAAATAAGCCACTGGGAACTGATTTTTAATGGTTTTAACCCTTCTGAAATTGTGATAATGTTCCCCTTTAAAGTGCTTGCGGAGCTAAATAAAGCTTAACTTTGTGAAATATTGTGGCCACTAGGTGTCGCCCCCCCCCCCAAAAAAAAAAAAAAAAACACTTGCCACCCCACTTCAACTTAAAGACAGCATAAAGATGGGTAATAATAAATAGGTTAGTGTTTTTCAGAGCCACCGTTCTTCTCAATTAACGTGATCAAACCATTTCTAAAGTTCCACACTAAAAATTATACAAGTATGAATGATTTCCGCCGATATCATATCGGATCAACATCCGTATCGGTTGATATCGGAATCGGTAATTAAGAGTTGGATAATATCGGATATCGGCAAAAAAGCCATTATCGGACATCTCTATTTTATTCTTTTTTTTAATATAAATATATATATATATATATATATATATATATATATATATATATATATATATATATATATAGTATTTTCAGAATGTGCAAAACGTTGCAAAAATGTCCGCACTTTAGACACCCCTGACTTCTGTCTTCCAGATGTTTTTTTCTTGCAGCCCAACACTCCTCTTCCTCCTGTCCTCTTTGTGCATGCGAGGAAGGCATCTCTCTCTCTTTCTCTCTCTCTCTCTCTCTCTCTCTCTCTCTCTCTCTCTCTCTCGCCCTTCTCCAGCTGTTGTGTTCTCTCCTCCCGTGACCTCCTCCTAACCTCCCTTGTGTCTTTCTTGCAGCGGGCGCATACATTATAAGGATATGTACAGTTTATTGCGAGTTATCTCCCCTCCCCTGGGCCTTGGCAAGAAGTGCCCGCATAGGGTGGCCTGCAAGGTTTGGACTGCACCCCCTAAAGCACCCCCACTCACAAACGCAACCTGCTCGCCTTTAAGAGAGTGGAATGAATGTCGCTCTTTTTTTAAGATGGATTATTTCCTTCCTTTGTCATCGTTTGTTCTTTTCGAGGTTTGCATCACTAGTCTGCCATCCAGGGTGTATTTGCATTCTGACGGGACCATGGGAATGTTTGACACACACGCGTGTGCGCAGATAGCAGTGTGTGTGTGAAGCATGCGGTGGTGCACTGCACTCGCTGTCGTCGGGAAAGTTCACTTTTTCATTCAAAGGTCAAAACTCAGTCATCTTTTTTCTTTTTGGTTTCCATTTCTGCTTGCTGTCTGATTTTGCCTGGGCAGGAAAATGTTTGGGCCACGTGCATCTTTTTGTTTGGTGGGGGGTCAGGGAGGCGGGGTTCATTAGCACGGAGACACACCCAAAGGCGGCGGGGCCTCGGCGTAGAAAAACAAACGTGTCTCCATGGCGACAGTCAAGGCAAGCGACATTGTATGGAGGTTGATTTGTGTCATTGTTACCAAAAAAAAATTTGAAACTGAATTTTTTGCGCTTGATTTTATTTTCATTGAAAAAAATTGTAGACAAAATTCATGTTGAACAAGTCAGTTTGTTCAAATACAGTGTGTAAAAATTCAGTGTAAAAAAAAAAAAATTCCGTGCAGAAATATTTGTTGCTTCAAAACTCAAGACCCACTTCTATGGAGGTAAATTTGTGTTTTTATTACAAAAACTTTTTATTGCCACAAAATCTGTCACTGAATTTTTTGCATTTGAATTTTGTGAACTGAATTATTTTTTTATTTTTTTTTACATCAAATTATGCTGACACTTTCTTTGAATGAACATGTGTTTAAAAACTCTGCTTGTTAAAATACAATGTTTTGAAATGTGTCAAAATTCAGTGCAAAAAAAATTATTCTAAAAAAAATGTAGTTGATAAAAATTCGGTGTAAAAAAATTCACTGTAAAAAGAAAATATCAATGTATCAAAATTTCATGTAGAAAATTCACTTTTGCAAAATTTAGTGTATAAAAATTTTGTGTGTAAAAATAAAAGAGATTAGGGGTTAGGGTAAGGGTTAATTGCCCGTTCCGGCTCTCAATAATTAATTGTTTCGAAATTCAGTGTGTAAAAAAATCACTGTAAAAAATACTATTAAAAATAATCACTGTTGAAAATTCAGTGTGTAAAAATCCAGTGTTAAAAAATCAATGTAAAATAATTATGTGTAAAATAATAATTGAGTGCATAGAAATTCAGTGTTTAAAAATGCAATGTAAAAAAAAAAATTATGTGTGTAAAAATCCAGTGTAAACAAATTTGGTGTGAAAAAATTCAGTGTAAAAAAAAAAATCAATGTATCAAAATTCATTGTAGAAAATTCACTGTTAAAAAATTCAGTGTATGAAAAGTTGGTGTGTAAAAATTCAGTGTAAAAATAAATGTAGTCTCCGGAATTTTTATGTTAAAAATTCAGTGTTAAAAAAGATTAAATTTTATCAAAATTCACTGTTGAAAAATTTAGTCTATGAAAAGTTGGTGTGTAAAAAATTCAGTGTAAAAAAAATGGTGTAAAAAAAATTGGTGTGAAAATTCAGTGTGTAAAAGTTAGGTGTAAAAAATTCAGTGTAGGAAAATTCATTGTAGAAAATTCACTGTTAAAAAATTCAGTGTATGAAAAGTTGTTGTGTAAAAATTCAGTGTAAACAAAGTTGGTGTGAAAAAATTCAGTGTAGAAAAATCTATGTATAAAAATTCATTGTAGAAAATTCACTGTTAAAAAATTCAGTGTATGAAAAGTTGGTGTGTAAAAATTCAGTGTAAAATTCAGTGTAAAAATAAATGTAGTCTCCGGAAATTTTATGTTAAAAATTCAGTGTTAAAAAAAATTAAATTTTATCAAAATTCACTGTTGAAAAATTTAGTCTATGAAAAGTTGGTGTGTAAAAAATTCAGTGTAAAAAAATGGTGTAAAAAAAATTGGTGTGAAAATTCAGTGTGTAAAAGTTAGGTGTAAAAAATTCAGTGTAGGAAAATTCATTGTAGAAAATTCACTGTTAAAAAATTCAGTGTATAAAAAGTTGGTGTGTAAAAATTCAGTGTAAACAAAGTTGGTGTGAAAAAATTCAGTGTAAAAAAATCTATGTATAAAAATCCATTGTAGAAAATTCACTGTTAAAAAATTCAGTGTATGAAAAGTTGGCGTGTAAAAATTCAGTGTAAAAATATTTAGTCTCCGAAAATTTTATGTAAAAAATTCAGTGTAAAAAATTCAGTGTTAAAAAAAAATCAATTTTATCAAAATTCACTGTTGAAAAATTTAGTCTATGAAAAGTTGGTGTGTAAAAATTCAGTGTAAAAAAAAAAAAATTCCGTGCAGAAATATTTGTTGCTTCAAAACTCAAGACCCACTTCTATGGAGGTAAATTTGTGTTTTTATTACAAAAACTTTTTATTGCCACAAAATCTGTCACTGAATTTTTTGCATTTGAATTTTGTGAACTGAATTTTTTATTATTTTTTTACATCAAATTATGCTGACACTTTCTTTGAATGAACATGTGTTTAAAAACTCTGCTTGTTAAAATACAATGTTTTGAAATGTGTAAAAATTCAGTGCAAAAAAAAATCATTCTAAAAAAAATTTAGTTGATAAAAATTTGGTGTAAAAAAATTCACTGTAAAAAGAAAATATCAATGTATCAAAATTTAATGTAGAAAATTCACTTTTGCAAAATTCATTGTATAAAAATTTTGGGGTTGGGGTTAGGGATTAGGGGTTAGGGTTAGAGGTTAGGGTTAGGGTTTATTACCCGTTCTGGCTCTCAATAATTCATTGTATAGAAATTCAGTGTGTAAAAAAATCACTGTAAAAAATACTATTAAAAATAATCACTGTTGAAAATTCAGTGTGTAAAAATCCAGTGTTAAAAAATCAATGTAAAATAATTATTTGTAAAATAATAATTGAGTGCATAGAAATTCAGTGTTTAAAAATGCAATGTAAAAAGAAAATTCCGTGTGTAAAAATCCAGTGTAAACAAATTTGGTGTGAAAAAATTCAGTGTAAAAAAAATGTATCAAAATTCATTGTAGAAAATTCACTGTTAAAAAATTCAGTGTATGAAAAGTTGGTGTGTAAAAATTCCGTGTAAAATTCAGTGTAAAAATAAATTTAGCCTCCGGAAATTTAATGTTAAAAATTCAGTGTTAAAAAAAATTCAATTTGATCAAAATTCACTGTTGAAAAATTTAGTCTATGAAAAGTTGGTGTGTAAAAAATTCAGTGTAAAAAAATGGTGTGAAAATTCAGTGTGTAAAAGTTAGGTTTAAAAAATTCAGTGAAAAAAATCAGTGTAGGAAAATTCATTGTAGAAAATTCACTGTTAAAAAATTCAGTGTATGAAAAGTTGGTGTGTAAAAATTCAGTGTAAACAAAGTTGGTGTGCAAAAATTCAGTGTAAAAAAAATCTATGTATAAAAATTCATTGTTAAAAAATTCACTGTTAAAAAATTCAGTGTATCAAAAGTTGGTGTGTAAAAATTCAGTATAAAATTCAGTGTAAAAATAAATGTAGTCTCCGGAAATTTTATGTTAAAAATTCAGTGTTAAAATTGTTTTAATTTTATCAAAATTCACTGTTGAAAAATTTAGTCTATGAAAAGTTGGTGTGTAAAAAATTCAGTGTAAAAAAAATGGTGTAAAAAAAATTGGTGTGAAAATTCAGTGTGTAAAAGTTAGGTGTAAAAAATTCAGTGTAGGAAAATTCATTGTAGAAAATTCACTGTTAAAAAATTCAGTGTATGAAAAGTTGGTGTGTAAAAATTCAGTGTAAACAAAGTTGGTGTGAAAAAATTCAGTGTAAAAAAATATATGTATAAAAATCCATTGTAGAAAATTCACTGTTAAAAAATTCAGTGTATGAAAAGTTGGTGTGTAAAAATTCAGTGTAAAAATAAATTTAGTCCGAAAATGTTATGTTAAAAATTCAGTGTAAAAAATTCAGTTTTAAAAAAAATTCAATGTTATCAAAATTCACTGTTGAAAAATTTAGTTTATGAAAAGTTGGTGTGTAAAAAAATTCAGTGTAAAAAAAAAATGGTGTAAAAAAATTGGTGTGAAAATTCAGTGTGTAAAAAATTCAGTGAAAAAAATCAGTGTAGGAAAATTCATTGTTAAAAAAATTCAGTGTATGAAAAGTTGGTGTGTAAAAATTCAGTGTAAACAAAGTTGGTGTGAAAAATTTCAGTGTAAAAAAAATCTATGTATAAAAATTCATTGTAGAAAATTCACTGTTAAAAAATTCAGTGTATGAAAAGTTGGTGTGTAAAAATTCTGTGTAAAATTCAGTGTAAAAATAAATTTAGTCTCCGGAAATTTTATGTTAAAAATTCAGTGTAAAAAATTCAGTGTTAAAAAAAAATCAATTTTATCAAAATTCACTGTTGAAAAATTTAGTCTATGAAAAGTTGGTGTGTAAAAAATTCAGTGTAAAAAAAAATGGTGTAAAAAAATTGGTGTGAAAATTCAGTGTGTAAAAGTTAGGTATAAAAAATTCAGTGAAAAAAATCAGTGTAGGAAAATTCATTGTAGAAAATTCACTGTTAAAAAATTCAGTGTATGAAAAGTTGGTGTGTAAAAATTCAGTGTAAAAATAAATGTAGTCTCTGGAAATTTTATGTTAAAAATTCAGTGTAAAAAATTCAGTGTTAAAAAAAATTAAATGTTATCAAAATTCACTGTTGAAAAATGTAGTCTATGAAAAGTTGGTGTGTAAAAAATTCAGTGTAAAAGAAAAATGGTGTAAAAAAATTGGTGTGAAAATTCAGTGTGTAAAAGTTAGGTGTAAAAAATTCAGTGCATAGCAATTCAATGTAAATAAAAATCAGTGCATAAACATTTGTTGCTTCAATTCTCAAGACCCACTTCTGCTTTATTAAAATAAATAATTAAGTTAGATTAAATTAAAGACTCGGCATAACGTAAAAGTAGTTCACAAAATTCAAACAGAAAAATCAGTTACATGAATTATGTGTCAAAAAAAAGCTTTTGTAATAAAAACACAAATGAACCTCCATACAATGTGACTATTTTATGAGTTTTTCAAATACCTGGCAAATATTGAAGTTATCTGTTACTTGCTCCATGTTGAGAGCGTACGCTGCAAAGTTAGCGTTGCTTATGCCACTGAAAAAAAAAAAGATTAACAAGAGTAATGTGTTCAGCACAAAATTGATGTCCTTTTCAGAGTCATGAATGTCCTTTTGGACCGCCCGTCCACCACATTTAGCATTAGCGCGCTAACATGGAGGATGTAAGCATACCTATTCTTAACGGCCACACCCGCTCTGTTTGTGTCTCTGTCTTTTTCTGGGGGGGGTGGGAATGAACACATGTGTATGTGTGTGTTTTTTTGGGTCAGGAACGTTGGACTTTTCAAGGTCTCGTGTCCACCGAGAGCCTTTTAAACGAGCTGCGCCAGACGGAACCGTTGCTAGCCGCTAGTTTTAGCACACGTAGCGCTTTTTGAAGTTGTCCATCGTCCCGTATTAGGACCCACCCTTTTAAGATGATCTGAAACGTGTGTGCTGAGCGCCTCTTTCTTCACTGTCTCTCCAGGCTGGTACCTCATGACACCATTAATAATAATACAAATAATAATATATGTGTCAGGTTCAAACACTGATGACATCTATTAAACAAGACAAGAAGCAAAGAATCAAACAGAGACAGAACTCAATTTGGACTCAATATTGAGGAGAGACGCGGCGTCTGTACTCTCTGTACAGTCTTCCACCACGCTCTGGCGAAAAAAGGTGCCCTCCTTTATTTGGATATTCAATGTTTACACAAAAACATCTGTTTCTTTAGGAATGGGGGGTATGTAAACAGCTCTTATTTTTGGTCACATTGAAAACAAAAGAAAAAGATGCCTCGGGCTTGGACTAGTCCTGGATTCAGCTTGAGCCGGTCTTGGATGACAATAGATAACCCCCTCCCGTCTCCTCCCATCGTACACAATGGAATTTTCCAAGCCTTTGCTTGGTGCAACAAAGACAGCCTCTTGTCTGTTCATTGGGAACTCAGAAGGGAATTTTTTTTGATAATTTACATACAATTTTTCTGACAATATGTGTGTGAGAGTGCGTGGATCAGAAAACAGGGGGAGCTCAAAGAGTAGGCCGATTCTAAGGCGTTCTTATTCTGCCAAAAGGAGGGAAAGTATTATTAAATTACCCACAAAGTCGACTGTTAGCTTCGGGGCTAATCTCCTTAAGAGCTACTACTACGACCCTTTTTAAACGGCTTCCACTCTTCTGGAAACAAGATTTTGGAATATGTTCGTGACCATTTCTGTCCATTGTGGAGTCCAGATACAATATAGAAGTTGATGGAAGTTGTTTTGCCGCACTGTTGTGACGAAACGAGAGCTGAGCCAGAAGGCAAAGCTATTTACATTCCTACTCTCACCTATGGTCATGAAGTGTGGGTCATGACCGAAAGAATAAAATCGCGGATACAAGCGGCCGAAATTAGTTTCCTCAGAAGGGTGGCTGGCATCTCCCTTAGAGATAGGGTGAGAAGTCCAGTCACCCGAGAGAGACTCGGAGTAGAGCCGCTGCTCCTTCGCTTGGAAAGGAACCAGCTTAGGTGGTTCGGGCATCTCGTGCGGATGCCTCACGAGCGTCTCCCTAGGGAGGTCCTCGTTGCACGTCCCACTGGGAGGAGACCCCGCGGAAGGCCAAGAACCAGATGGGGGGGGATTACATCTCCTCTCTGGCCTGGGAACGCTTCGGGATCCCCCAGGAGGAAGTTGCTAATGTTGCAGGGAAGTCTGGGGGTCTCTGCTGGAGCTGTTGTCCCCGCGACCCAATTCCAGATAAGCGGATGAAGATGGATGGATGGATGGAAGTTGTTTTTCTTAAGTTGTCCAAGACGTTTGAAGTCTTTTTCGTCACGCTAGTTTACTTGCGGGACTATACAAAGCAGACTTTTCATTGAACTTTGTTCAGAATCCAATTTTCAGAGGTGTGAAGGAAACAAATGCGTCCTCATGTAGTACCTGGACTGACCTGCAAAGGGCACACGGCATCCAGAATGCTGGAATCTAAAAAGAAGACTCCCGGCTAGCCGTTAGCTTACCTGGTAGCTCCATGGCGGTAACACTTGCCCTGATGGTTACTAGTGTCGAGAAACTTGTAGGACATGTTCTACCAAGACTTGGTCCTCTGTTTCTTTGAACATGTGTTTCATGTGCTGACCTTATCTTTGGACGGTATGGTTTGGTCATGGTACTTAAACATTTGCTCTTAACACAATTTAACCATCATTGTCGATTCTAAGTAGTCCCTCCAAGATTTTGCAATGTAGCAATCGCCCCAATTCACACAAATGCGCCGTCTCGCAACTTTGACCAATGCCCACAACTTCCCCGCACATTTAAGCCAATCAAATTTGAGACTTGCAACGGCGAGGCGGCTCACGTAACAGACTCAACATCCCAGGTGTTCTTGATGAAAGGGGGGAGGGATTTGTCAGGGTTACTTTCGCTTCAATGGTCTCGCTGGGGTGTTTACAGCCCAGTCTTGGTAAGGCCGTTTGCATAGGGAGTCGAATTGTAGAAGGATTGTTATGGGTAGGACCAGCAGACACATTCCAATGATTTGTCAGCTCTAATTGCCCGTTCTGGCTCACAAATTGATCCTAATTTCGCCTTGCACAGTGGGAAACTCCTCTGAGATGTTACCCAATTTGGTTTCCCAATTTGCAATTCAATTCCGAGATCGCCGAAGTCTGGGTGCCCACAGCTCTGCCCATCCTATCCATCGCGACGGGCAGTGTTTGGGCTCCTTGAACGGCTGCCATCGTCTTTCAAATTTGTTGATGGACCAGAGCAACGCTCAATCCAATCAGAAGATGACCTGTTATCACAGTTCCAAATAAATATCTTCAATGTCTTTGACTGAAAGAACTGCCAGGCACAGAACTCTCCACTTCTCTCCCAAGAGTCCCATCGGGTATCCAGCAACAAATGATCCGTCAGGACAAAGCGGGTTACCCCAAACCCGAGCTTCTCTTTTAAAAGATCCTGTCAATTTCGTTGAGAGGCCAGTTGATCATTATTTAGATATCGGAGAGCAGTGCAAAAAGAGGCTCCAACCAAGGTAAGACGAGACAAGCCAAAGAAGCAAAAGCAGGCCAATGAACTTGCAGCCATGCTTGTCTCGTCGAGCGTGGCTCTTAGCCTGTCTGGCGGCGCAGACGTGATGGTGGGCTCCCGTTGGACGCGCAGCCTCAGGAACATAGCTGACATGGTCGGCCGTTCCTACGGCGTTGTCCCGCTAGCTTCCTCGGCGCTATTCTACCCGAGCAGACGAGACCCCAAATCCTCCTTTTTTCACCTGGACTAACTCAACTCCTCCCTTTTTGACCTCTCCTCCAAGCTGCTCCTCCCTTCCTCTCTCTTTTGTAGTCAACGCCAGGCTAGGCCACGCCCCCTTCTCCTCTCTCATCCTCTCTATCGCCACAGCAACCACACATCAACAGCGGTCCGAAATCAATAACCTTTGTGTATTTGTTTCCCTCCCTCTTCCTTCCCTGTGTCCCTTTTCTTTCCGTTCTTCCTCGCCTCGTACCACCCCGACGTTTCCCCCCATCCCCTCATCCTTTATTTCCTTTCCTCTGTCATGGTTTGTTCTGTCTGTCGGTTGATTGGTTACTGTGTGTGTGTGTGTGTGTGTGTGTGTGTGTGTGTGTGTGTGTGTGGCCACCCCAGCGGCCGGATCACTTACACAGACATGTATCAGATGCTAAGACACATGTGTCCGCCGCTAGGCCTCGGGAAGAGGTGTCCGGCCCGGGTGGCCTATAAGGTAGACCCGCCCCCTGCGGCTCCACCCCACCTTCCTGTCCCTCCCCCTTTAACCCCGCCCCCATTACACCCACCCTCCCTTCCCCCCCACCCCCGTCCCAGCGGTGTCCTCCTCGCTGTCTGTTATGGTGGTTGTGGTGGTGGTGGTCTTGGTGCGCGTTGTCCTTTCTCCGAATCTGCGGGGGAGGGAGTGGCTTCTGTGGTGCAGTGACGTGACAGTGGACCCACCCTAATTTTTTTATTTTCTTCAACTTTTCCTAATTTCGCCTGCCGTCAGGCCGCAGGAGCGAGGGAGCGGAGGAGGGGGGCTTTGCCTGTCCATCTGCAACCTGCACGGACGCATCACACCCCTACACACACACACACACATACACACACACACACGTGCGGAGACACACAACCAGAGCTGCATCATAACCATAAAAGTACACAACAATGTGCGATTGAAAGTTATGAATTTGACACATTTGAGACAACCGCACGCACCGGTCACTCTGCCGACGATGCAGGTACAGAAGGACCGGCAAGGCCGCCTGTCTTCAGTCCTCTGCTTTTCTGGTTCCTGTGGATGGCTCCGAAGCGCTCATGTGCACGCGCCCACACACACACAAACATTTGCTGACACAAGACAATAAAAACCAGGAATCTTTTTGGGTTTTCGTTGTTTTTGGTCTTTTGAGGAATCTTGAGTGTCGTTGGCTTCAATTCGTGCCCGCGGACCACCAGGGTGACCATTTCGGGTTTTGCTTTTCTGCACTTTCTGCTGTCTGTATTTATCTTCTTTGTTATTGTCCACCCATTTGTCTTTCACTCCGTTCTCAGTGGCATCCAGATTCATGACAGTCCGTATCTTAAAGTGATGACCAGGGCCGGCCCGTGGCATAGGCTGTATAGGCAAATGCTAAGGGCGCCGTCCATCAGGGGGCGCCACGCCAGTGCCACAAATGTTGGAGAAAAAAAAAAAAGAAAAAAAAAGTTGGTATTATTATTTCTAAATACAAAAAATAATCCCACGTTAATTAAAATGCAAAGTAAAGCCTATTTAATAGAAATATTATGGTGCGCCCCCTCCCTTCCCGTATCATGACTCTTTTTGGACGTCACCACATCAAAAAAATCAACACAAGATGTCAAAACGGCCAAAACTGTCAGGTGCCCAGGGAAGAAAAAAAGAGAAAAGAAGAGGAGTAGAAACGAGAAAAGACAGAGTTAGCAGGTAGGTAACGTTAGCCTACATGAAATGATTTGTCTGTTACAGAATGTGATAGTAACCTGGCTTTTTAGCATTAAGCTAATGTTACATGATTCGGCAATTGCTAATCAATAAATAGCTAGTTCTGTTTTAACGTCGGGTTAATATTGTGGAGGGGGGCTAAATTGTTATGGAAAATAATAATGTAACGTTAGGTAATTACAGTACTCCCACCTTACATTCCTCAGGGACATTTGTATTAGATCTTTTAAGCAGGTGTTTTTTGTTTACATTGTTATTGCCTTCTGGTTAGCTATATTTGCCCTGCAGGTAATAGTCACTTGTCCACACCTTTATATATTAGGTATAGTTGTAAGTAAAAAAAAAAAAGGTCAAAGACAAAGCTATTCGGTTTCTTGTGAGTATATACACTTCACTGCCGATGTGGGGGGGCGCCACCTAAAATCTTGCCTAGGGCGCCAGATTGGTTAGGGCCGGGCCTGGTGATGACTAATAGGTCAGCATACCTGCCAACTACTCCGGTTTTCCCGTAATTAGTACGGTTTTCATCAACCTATTCCGGGTTACGGTTGCAGTGATAAAAAATACGGTTTTTCATTCATTAAAAAAAATAATTTTTTTTTAAGTTTTATTCACGAAATCGCGTAACAACAATGACAATCGACACTGCTTCCCGTAACTTCCTATCGAGCCATTCCGAATGCCATGCGCGAGGCTATTTATAGCACCGCTGCCAAGCACGAGGCACCGTTTGTTTCCAAACGAGCGAACGATCATGGAATCAGCCGGAGAAAAATCGCAAACGAGTCTTAAACCGAAAAGAAAACTGCAGTCATTCCGTGAAGAATATTCAAAAGCCTATCCGGGAATAATTATCCGTTCCAAAAAGGGTGAAAACTACGCGAATTGCACCTTGTGCAGACAAGATTTTTCGATCGGACACGGAGGAATTAGCGATGTAAAAGACCATGTTGGGACAAAAAAACACAAGTCTAATGCCGTTGCTAATGCCGTTGCCGTTGGATTTTAGCCACAAAAAGGTAATGACACCAATGTTATCTATTGGAATTGTTTAGTACTGTTATACTGTTAAAAGTGTTTATACTATTTATGCTTTCAAGTCCAAGTTGAAGAAATCTTGTTAAATGTTGACAGCATAACTACCAAAATACAGAAGTATGTCCTTAATATTTTTGCAGTGCTATTTCTGTTGAAAAGTTAAAATGATTACATTAGAGATGTGATGTGCCACTTTTCAAGTGTCTGATGGCTTAAATTAATTTTCATTAATTTTTCATATTTTGAATTCTTTTGAAAGGCTTACAGAAAAACTACATTTGAATTGTAATTCCATGCTATTGACGGGACTATTAATTTTAATGAAGTTAGCTTACCATGTTTACAGTATGATAATTGTGATAGAAATGTGAATTTTAGGCACAGAATATTTTTTACAATTGAACAAGGCAGTAGATTATACAAGCTTGGACAGAAAGTTAATAATGACACCAATTTTTTTTTTTTATGGAATTGTTTAGTACTGTTTTACCATTTGTTTACTGTAAAAAGTGTTTATACTGTTTGTACTTTCAATTAGCAAATTGAAGTCTTGTGAAAGGTTGACAGGATAACTGGCATTAACTGTCAAAATAATTTCATTCTATTGAAGTTAGCTTACAGAATAAACATGTCAATCAACCCATATGATTTTTGCTGTAATATTTTTGTTTTGAAAAGTCACTGTGACTGATAGAAAAGTGATGGTTTTAGCAACATTTTAACCTGTCTGAATGCTAATAATCATTTTGCGTCGGGGGGCGAACCTGAACCCCCCACCAGGACTTTGTCATGGACCTACCGGGGCCTGCGGCCCCTGGACCCTGGCTACTCGGTTTTTCTGATTTCAAAAGTTGGCAGGTATGGGTCAGCTTTCATTTAGTGCCGGAGCCTGATTTTTCTTTTCACACAGTGCAGGTAAACATCTACAAAGTCAAAGTAAGGTAACATTATACAGCTGTACCTCCGAATACGAGTGACCCAGCTTTTAAGCAGAAATTTGGATTATTAGCCTCCCCACTGCAAGTAAGCGTAGCGAACGATACCATGAACTCCGTAAGATTTGACCAAAACATCTGGTCTTACTCGCTAGCACTAGCTTGTAGCTAGAGATGGACTTAACTTTGTTTTTCCAAGCATGGTGGTGAAGAAAGTGAGTGTGAAGGACATTCCTTAGAAGAAGACTTGGATGATATTCATTGAAGAATGAAATTTTGATGGGCTTGCTATCTGTGCTGTGAACCTCTGGCCCAGGTGTCAGGTTCTATTAAACAAGACAAGAAGCAAAAAATCAAACAGAGACAGAATTCAATGTGGTTCAGTGAGGAGAAATGTGCACACCTGTACCCTTGTACAGTGCCATTACGTTCTGCCAAAAGATTGCACGCCTCCTTTTTTATGGCCACCACTGCTTCCAAAGGAAAAAAGTTTGTAAAATAGTTCAAAAAGAGTTCCGTAAAATAGTTCAAAAAGAGTTCCGTAGAATAGTTCAAAAAGAGTTGCACAAAATAGTTCAAAAATAGTTTCATTAAATAGTTCAAAAAGAGTTTGTAAAATAGTTCAAAAAGAGGTCCATAAAATAGTTCAAAAAGAGTTCGTAAAATACTTCAAAAAGAGGTCGTCTGGAAATTGGGCAGATCCTGCCATCTCTCCGCTTTGAAGTCCTTGGGTTAGAACAATATATTTCTGTTGATTACCATACATGAAAGAACACAGAAAACCCTTCATGTGGCTTTCCCCCCTTACACAGTGGAGTTTTACAAGCCTTCTTCTTGGTAGGTTTCAAAGACAGCTTTTGTCTTCTCACCGGGCCCTCAAATGTAACACAGTTTTTGTGATAATTTAGAAACAATTATTCTAACACCGGGGTTGACTGAAAGTTGCATACTTTTAAGATGGCACCAAAATGGCCATGATTTTTATGTTTAATTGCATAAAATAAGCGAAAAATTCAGCATAAAATGTAAGAACCTTTAAGTTATCATGGTGAAATTAGCATGCTTAAATAGAAGAAGTTAGCATACTTCTACGATGGCGCCAGATATCAAAATCCATGATTTTTAGGTTCACACGAAAGCAGATAGCAAAAATGCTAGTATAAAACATTAGTATGCTAACAGGATAAGTTTGCATACTTTCAAGATGGCACCAAGTATCAAAAACCATGATTTTGATGTTTAAATAAACAAAATTAGCTAAAATGTTAGCATGATTTTGTTAGCATACAAACGTTAGCATGCTAACGTAAGAGACGTTAACATACTTCTAAGATGGTGCCGAGTATCAAAGTCCATGATTTTTAGGTTCATACGAAAGCAAATAGCAAATGGTAGCATAACACATTAGCATGCTAACATATGATGAGTTTTGCATACTTTTAAGATGGCACCAAGTATCTACAGCTATGATTTTTAGGTTTAAATTTCATAAAATAAAATAGAAATTCAGCACAACACGTAAGCACGCTAATGTTAGCATGGTAAAATTAACATGCTTAATTAGGAGAAGTTAACATACTTATAAAATGGCGCAGGGTATCAAAATCCATGATTTTTAGGTGTTTAGACACAAAATTAGCTAAAATGCTAGCAAGCTAACGTAGGATGAGTTAGCAGACTTCTAAGATAGGACCAAGTATCAAAAACCATTAATTTTATGTTTAAACTAACAAAATTAGCTCAAATGCTAATATAAAATTTTACCATTGGAAGAAGAAATACCAAAAGTGACGAGGCGGTTCTGTAGTGTTCCTGCCATAAAGCAGGGTCTCTTAACCTTTTGGACTTTGGGGCCAACTTACGCACTACCGAGGGGCCCGGGACCCGCTCAAATATTAACACTAAATTAGTCATCTAAAAAATAAAAAAAATCCTACTCAATATATACAGTGCTAAAATAGATTTAAAAAAATAAATATTGATTAATTAATTAAATAAAAAATTTAATAAATGATTAAAAATATATATTTTCTAACTAAATGTGATAATAAATCATTTCTTTACATAATTGTCCTAAATAAACTGTCAATAAATTACAACTTCACCACTTTAGTCATACTTTTTGCGCTTGACTTAAGCGCCAGACTTCTTCTGTTTGTTTGATATTGTCATTACTGCCACAAGTGGTGGAAAAGTGTATTACAACTGAACACAGCCCAAAAGCTGAGAAACACAGATTTCTTTTTGCGGCCCTATGGTTAAGAGACACTGCCATAAAGTGTGTCTAAACTGAACAGTGTGTGAGACCCCAAAAAATGATTGACTTGAAAAGAAACCAAGAAGAAGACAACGAAAGAATCGCAAAAATTGTCGATTATCCATTTTTTTGTCCGTTTACATCCCAAAATAACATTCAAAGGGGTCATTTTATGATTTTGTTTCTACATTTGAGACAATTCCTTGTGGTTTTACATAGATTTTTTTTACAAACGGGCAACTCTAAATTGGCCCTAGTGTGTGAATTTGAGTGTGTATGTTGTCTGTCTATCTGTGTTGACCCTGCGATGAGGTGGCGACTTGTCCAGGGTGTACACCGCCTTCCGCCCGATTGTAGCTGAGATAGGCTCCCGCGACCCCGTAGGGAATAAGCGGTAGAAAATGGATGGATGGATGTTTTACAAACGCTTTCTTTCGGAATGCGCCGTTTTGCTGGCGGTCTTATTTTACGTGCCTCCACTTCGACAGCGTCTTCTCCCCCGCCGTCTTTGTTTATTCCAAAAAAAAATAAGCAAAGACACTTAAAAAGGTGTGTTATTGTTTGTGCTGTGGCGCCATCTTTGGGGCAAGTTCGCTCACTGCAGCTGCTGCAGTGGCCTTCTGTTCATTGCTTTCAACCGGAAGTAGAAGTGCCGTCCCGTCTTCTATTCATCGATAGCGTTTCTACATGTGTGGATTCTTAACTCATCACTCCAAGCAATGTTTGTAAGTTTTACAATACAACTAAAACAATTCTTACTTACTGAACCCGTCCCATGTGTGATGTCTGTCTCGCCGTCTTTGTTGTAATTTTTAGCATTCCCATAGCAGAGGATACATGTGCATGTACGAGCCAGTCTGCCCCACAACTAGAGGATAGTTAAAAAGCAGGAACTTATGGACCACGTGGTTGGACTACAATGGCGGATTGCCGCAAAGCATGTTGGGTAAATGTATACCATATATGGATAATCCGCTGACGGTACACTTCGGGCAAATTCCACACAGCTCTCTTGGCGGAAGTATGGAAGGCAAGATTGTTCGATAAATATCTCCGCCGTACTCCCACGGTTTGATTTCACATTTTCAGGACTTATGCAGATTCCAAATACACAAAAACCGGTACCAATAAGTAAGAAAAGTCGGTTTTGCGCATTAGGGCCAATGTAGTTTTTGGAAATGTATTTTACTATTTTAACAAGACAGAAAAGAACTATGTTCCATTCGGGTTCTAAAAGTTGTGAATCTGGGTGACTTCCACTGCCACCTTTGTCCTTTTCTTCCTCCTCTGTCTCTACCGTCTGTCTACTTCCTGTCCGTCTGTCCGCAATCGGCCTCTGTCTTCATCGTCCTGTTGAATCCCCCCCCTCCGGCTGTCCGTCCCCCGTCCACTTTTCTTCTTCTGTCTCTTCGAGGATGTTGGTTTGCCCTCACGGTCCGCCCCCTCCCCCTTAGTCCTCTACCGCAGTCCGTAACTTCAAGTGTTAGCGTGGTCTCTCTCAGACAAGTTTGAAGAATTCCATGATCAGCATCAGCTCTGTCGGAAGAGTGGACCCTTGTTTGGTTTCCGGAGCGTGGAACTTTTGTCCGTGTCGTTATAGTCTCGTCCTTTTGCTCTTGTCTTGTTCTGTCGTTTTCAGTCCTCCTAAAGCCCCTCCCACGTTCTTCTTCTTCCTCCCTATTCCTCTTTCAGTGTTTTTACTAAAGCCTTCATCGCCACCCTTTCTCTACCTGTAACCATCTCATGACCAAGCTTGGAGTCTCCTAGTTCACCCAACCATGTGTACCCCCTTTTTGCTCCACCCCTTTCCTGCAGTAACTCAACTAAAACATGCAAATAAAGGTCTGGTTGGTCCAAAAACTGAAAAAACACAAAGAACATCACTCATCTCTTTATGATTTTTTTTGGTTTTGTAGTCTTCTTTTAGGGTTTGATTGCCCCTTTCTAACTCTGACACTCCTTGAAACACTGCAGCCGTTGGGCATTGAGAGAGATCTTGACTTGATATTTCTACCCAACAACGATTGGAAATTAACTATTCTAGGATCCGTTTGGATCCTCTCTTTGCGCGGATGCACGGCTGCTTGTGTGTGAACTTGTGGGCTGGGAGGGTTTAGTTGAAGTAGGGTCTTGCATGCTCTGTGTCGGGTGGTCTACCGTGGGGGGGTTGTTGCATGCCGTCCTTGCACGCCGTGTCGCATGGCCGTGGGCGACGCGGAGGCTGTCGATGTTGGCCGATGCCCGCTGCCCGGCATGACGCCCCGGAGCATGCCCGCAAAGTCAGCCGCCATCGTACTGCCGTGCTCGCCATCGTGAGTGCCCAACGCTCATGTTCGCGGGTAAACCCGATGGACGGACCAGATAGCAACCTCGTTCTATCTCGTAGTTTCTCCATCAGATTTACCCGAGATAGACCGGGAACCTCCTTGAAGGTAGGGGGAGCTCTATAGAACATGCCAGAGTTGCAAAGAAACCAGCTGTCTCCTGAAAAGCAGCAGAATTCCACCAGTGATACTGCTCTTGGTCTCCCATCAACCTCTTTCGGTCCCCCAAAGGACTCCAATTAAGCCTCATCTTAATTGCAGTCTGTGCAGACTATTGTGTGTTACTTGGATTGTCGTCATCTTTTGTGTGGAACAACAGAGATGTGTGAATGTGCCACTGCATTCACACATCAGGGAACATGGGCACAGGTTGGGCCGGAGGCCGTTTTTGGCTCCGATTGTTTTCCGCCCCCCCATCGGCTAGCTGTGCTGTGTCGTGGAGTATCACTGGGACATCAGGAGACGCACTTCTAGTCAGTGTTCCACCTCCCAGTAAATGCTTCTGCATTTGCAAGCGCATCCACCAATGCTATTGACATGAGAAGGTTCCTCGGTCACGTGATCTGCAGGAACTTTCTCCGCAGTCTGTGACTAGAGGTCAAATTGGCAGAAGAGGACTTGGTTGGTCTATGGAGCTCTCTCAACCGCACCCTTATGCCCTTATCGGCTCACCCCGGAACATCTCGGCCAGGGCGCCTCCTGCTCTCACGCCGTTATTCTGACTGGCTCCCCACAGAGGCTGCTTCGCATGGACCTGCCAGTGGCCGACGACAACACGGTGCACTTTAACTCCACCCTCATGGCGCTCATCAGGACTGCGCTGGATATCAAGATCGCCAAGGGTAGGAGCCAAAAGTCCTGACACTTTCACATCTATGGATCATTAAGGTTCTACAACAAAACATCATCTTTGTGTTATTATTCCGCCGCGCTCCACAGCTCACAGTTTTCATCTGATTGGAACCGTTAAAGTATCATAACGTTCGTCTCGACCGGGAATCAGGAGTTCCCCTAAAAATATCCTGGATTACCCAGAATTCCCGGTTTTCCGGGACATTTTGCCTATTGGAAATGAATGGGCCAATTTTCAAACATGCACAACTCCCACATTTATCAACCGATTTGAACCGTTCCACCATCCACACGCTCCCCTTACCTTGGACAATCAAGTTAAATGTTTTTAAAAATTCCAGGAATTCCCAGAAGTTTCGATTTTTCCAAAGCCCTATTTTCACCTCTCCCTGGAAAGTTTTCACAGTCCACATTTTTCAACCGTTTTTGACCATTCCACCTTCAAAACATTCCTTTTAGTTGGGACAACGAATGCTCTTATTCCTTTTTTTTGTACAAATTTCATGTTTTCCCGAATTCCAGGAATTCCGAAAAACCCATTCTCAATTCAAAGTGTTACTACGTCAACATTTTCCAACCGATTCCAAAAAATCTAACACCAACCCGTTCATATAATCTAAGACAATTGTGCTGGTATTTTAGAAAATTCCCAGTTTTCCCGAAATTCCCAAATTTACCGGAAATTCCCTTTCAACGATCCATCCACATTACTCTTTCAATATATCGAACGCAAAACATATTTTCCCTTTCCCAAAATTCCCGGTTTTCCTGGAATTTCCCTGAATTTTCTCTCCGTTGACAATGAATGGGAATTATACAAATCTCTCCATATCCCACATTTCTCATCCGATTCGAACCGTTTCAACATCCACACACTCCACTCTCCCTGGACATTCAAGCATTTCAGTTCCGCTCACGCGTATCGGCAGTTCTTCTTTCAACCGGAAGTCGAAGTGTCGTTCCGTCTTCTAGTCATCCATAGCTACTCATATGGGTTCTTCACTCATCACTCCAAGCAACGTTTGTAAGTTTTACAATATAACTACAACAATTATTACTTACTAAACCGTCCCATGTGTGATGTCAGTAGGAGTGTTTTCATGCACATTTGTATGTGCCACCCAGTAAACAAGCTGGCGTCGTTAGCATTAGCTAAAATGTGTCTGTGTTAGTATTATTAACTTACAACGGCATTGTTTTTGTATTGTTTCAGTTTCACAATTTCCTCGGCAAATTCATCAAAACTCCACTGTGGAGTTATTGAGTCCGTTTAGCTGATTGGAGATCTAGCTTGCGCAGATGACTTCTGTTTTTTTTGATCAGCCGTTTTACTGCCGTGTTACAGACACCGTTTGAGAACAATTAAGGTATGTAAATAAACATTTACAAAGTATGTCTGTGTAAATAACCAACTTCACAACGTAAAAAATTGCGGCTTATAGTCCGGTGCGGCTAATATACGGAAAATGATCATTAAAAAAAAAAAGTTTTTAAATTTTGTGGGTGCGGCTTAAAAACCGGTGCGCTCTATAGTCCGGGAAATACTGTACTTTTGGTATCTTTCTGTCGATGTACTCGTTCCCCCCCTTTACTTACAAACGTGCAAGAACGCCTCACGGTCTCTGGAACTCCCCTCCCGCCCCCCCCTTCCAGGTGGTGCGGATAAGCAACAAATGGACGCCGAGCTTCGGAAGGAGATGATGGCCATCTGGCCCAACTTGTCGCAGAAGACGCTGGACCTGCTGGTGACGCCTCACAAGGGTAAGTTGCAGGAGAACCGCGGCGGTGTTTGTGCAACGGTATGTCCGATCACCAACTCACCAAGAGGACAGCTTCTGCCAGCCAGTGTCACTCACGGCCTCGCGCCCCCTGATCAGGCTACAACACCCACACCAACTCACAGTACACACAGTACACACACAGCATGGGATGTTCTGACAAAGGTGCCCATGCTGAAGTTAGTTTGGACTCATGTCTCAGAATGAGCAACAATGACTCAAACAGTAGACAGTATTTTCGGTCCAGTTTCAGAACACTCATACATGAAATAATTAATATGAAGATGTTCAGTCGATAAAGGGCCTGGTCTACTAAGCTTGTGCGCTTAGGATTGCGTCTCTTAAATGATCAAATTAGTTCACGCAGTCCATTTGCAGAGTTTGTCTTCATGAATATGCAGAATATATGCTGATTATTATAGCGGCCACACACGGTAACTGGGACCTCGCGGTCTCAGGCTAAACTGTAGGGGATCTCGGAGCAGCAGTGGGCCCCAGAGGCGAGGTGTGCAGGCCCACCGGTGTGTGGACACGCCCTGGCATCTGCCAACCACTGCCCCATCCATCGATCTTCTTCCGCTTATCCGAGGTCGGGTCGCGGGGGCAGCAGCTTAAGCAGGGAAGCCCAGACTTCCCTCTCCCCAGCCACTTCGTCCAGCTCCTCCCGGGGGATCCCGAGGCGTTCCCAGGCCAGCCGGGAGAGATAGTCTTCCCAGCGTGTCCTGGGTCTTCCCCGTGGCCTCCTACCGGTCGGACGTGCCCGAAACACCTTCCTAGGGAGGCGTTCGGGTGGCATCCTGACCAGATGCCCGAACCACCTCATCTGGCTCCTCTCGATGTGGAGGAGCAGCGGCTTTACTTTGAGCTCCCCCCGAATGACAGAGCTTCTCACCCTATCTCTAAGGGAGAGCCCCGCCACTCGGCGGAGGAAACTCATTTCGGCCGCTTGTACCCGTGATCTTGTCCTTTCGGTCATGACCCAAAGCTCATGACCATAGGTGAGGATGGGAACGTAGATCGACCGGTAAATCGAGAGCTTTGCCTTCCGGCTCAGCTCCTTCTTCACCACAACGGATCGATACAGCGTCCGCATTACTGAAGACGCCGCACCGATCCGCCTGTCGATCTCACGATCCACTCTTCCCTCACTCGTGAACAAGACTCCGAGGTACTTTAACTCCTCCACTTGGGGCAAGATCTCCTCCCCAACCCGTAGATGGCACTCCACCCTTTTCCGGGAGAGAACCATGGACTCGGACTTGGAGGTGCTGCCCCACCTATGGGTCAAATAGTCGTCATCGCCCCTACCCCCCACCCGCTGCCTTGTGGTACCTTTGAGAGAAGGAAAGGCTAAGGGAGTAAACCCAGACAGAAAATAAGAAGTGGAGCCCCTGAGGCGGCTGGGTGTCATTGCTGACCCCCTGCCGGCAGCTCCTGCAGCCAAGCCGATACCAGATGTATTGCCTTGCTTTCCTCTGGGCCACATCGTCACGGCCGAGAGGGGGATCTCGATGACTGGGCAACCCAGGATCTCCATACTTTCTGCCCAGGCTTGCGCCACGGAGAGGTCACTCCATCCTCCCCCCTAAACGGAGGAAACAACACGGAAGCTGGCAGTCTTAAAGGGGAACATTATCACAATTTCAGAATTGTTAAAACCATTAAAAATCAGTTCCCAGTGGCTTATTATATTTTTCGAAGTTTTTTTCAAAATTTTACCCATCACGCAATATCCCTAAAAAAAGCTTCAAAGTGCCTGATTTTAACCATCGTTATAAACACCCGTCCATTAGAGATGCGCGGTTTGCGGACACAACCGCGGAGTCCGCGGATTATCCGCGGGTCGGGCGGTTGAAATTAAAAAAAATTAGATTTTATCCGCGGGTCGGGTCGGGCGGTTGAAATAAAAAAAAAATTAGATTTTAAATAGATTCAGGCGGGTGGCAGTTAAAACAATTCGGAAATATATATACATAGTTAAATGTTGTTACCCACATACGAAAAACGAGCAGGCACCTGCAGCATATGCCACAACAGAAGAAGAAAAAAAAAAAGAGATGGACACTTTTACGGAGCGGAGAAGGTACGCCCTGCCGGGGTCCGGGACCGAGGCCCCTTCCCCCGAGAGGGCCCCACCGGGAGCCGTAGCTGAGGTGACCCGCGAGAAGGGCCCTACGCACATCCAGGGTCACCACCGCACCGACACCCCGCCTCGTCCGCGGCCGGCGTCACGCGCAGCAGGTAAGCAGCTTACCTGCCCGCCACCCCGTGGCCGGGGGCTCGTAACAGGGGTCACTCTGCACACTTCGCCCGCGCAGCTTACCTGCCCGCCACCCCCGTTGCCGGGGGCGCGTAACAGGGGTCACTCCGCGCGCAGTGCGCTCACGAAAGGGGTAGGGCTCACCCTGGTGAGCCGAGTGGGCCACTTTTGGTAAGCAGAACTGGCGCTGCGGGATGAACCGAACGCCGGGTTAAGGCGCCCGATGCCGACGCTCATCAGACCCCAGAAAAGGTGTTGGTTGATATAGACAGCAGGGCGGTGGCCATGGAAGTCGGAACCCGCTAAGGAGTGTGTAACAACCCACCTGCCGAATCAACTAGCCCTGAAAATGGATGGCGCTTGAGCGTCGGGCCCATACCCGGCCGTCACCGGCAGCGAGAGCCGCGAGGGCTAGGCCGCGACGAGTAGGAGGGCCACCGCGGTGCGCGCTGAAGCCTCGGGCGCGATCCCGGGTGGAGCCGCCGCGGGTGCGAGGGACATCGCACCTCCATGCGCTTGGAGGTGCGCTCAGCGCGGCTCCCAGATGATTGCGCACTGGTGTGCGTCTGGGCCGTGACAGCGTGGCACGCGAATGTCTCTGCTGCATTGGATCAGTCTCCTTTCTTTAACAGGCAAAAGCTTTATAACCTCACTAATGCCTTGCATCGTCTATATTAGATATATAACAACGGGCGGGTGCGGTTTTGATTAAATGTTAGATCAGGTGGATGGCGGATGGTTGACGACTTTTGTGATGCGGTTGCGGATGAAATAATCGCCTATCCGCACATCTCTACCGTCCATTTTCCTGTGACGTCACATAGTGAAGCCAACACAAATAAATATGGCGGAAAGAACAGCAAGCTATAGCGACATTAGCTCGGATTCAGACTCGGATTTCAGCGGCTTAAGCGATTCAACAGATTACGCATGTATTGAAACGGATGGTTGTAGTGTGGAGGCAGGTAGCGAAAACGAAATTGAAGAAGAAACTGAAGCTATTGAGTCATATCGGTTTGAACCGTATGCAAGCGAAACCGACGAAAACGACACGACAGCCAACGACACGGGAGAAAGCGAGGACGAATTCGGCGATCGCCTTCTAACCAACGATTGGTATGTGTTTGTTTGGCATTAAAGGAAACTAACAACTATGAACTAGGTATACAGCATATGAAATACATTTGGCAACAACATGCACTTTGAGAGTGCAGACAGCCCAATTTTCATCAATTAATATATTCTGTAGACATACCCTCATCTGCGCTCTTTTCCTGAAAGCTGATCTGTCCAGTTTTGGAGTTGATGTCAGCAGGCCAGGGAAGCTAGGGTCGATAGGGGGTTTAGCTCGCTCGTCTGCGGGAACAAACTGCCGCCATTGCTTGCCGTGCTACCGAGGTCCTTTGTCCCTGAATTGCTCACACACTCCGGCAGATTCAATGGGGGTCTGGCGGCAGATTTCTTTGACTTTATCGTTGGAAATGCATCTGCTTCGAGTGTCGCAGGATATCCACACATTCTTGCCGTCTCTGTCGTAGCATAGTTTTCGTCGGTAAAGTGTGCGGAACAAACGTCCTATTTCTTGCCACTTTCGCATCTTTGGGCCACTGGTGCAACTTGAATCCGTCCCTGTTCTTGTTGTTACACCCTCCGACAACACACCGACGAGGCATGATGTCTCCAAGGTACGGAAAACAGTCGAAAAAACGGAAAATAACAGAGCTGATTTGACTCGGTGTTTGAGAAAATGGCGGATTGCTTCCCGATGCGACGTCACATATTAGAAAGGCGTTTAATTCGGCAAAATTCACCCATTTAGAGTTCGGAAATCGGTTAAAAAAATATATGGTCTTTTTTCTGCAACATCAAGGTATATATTGACGCTTACATAGGTCTGGTGATAATGTTCTTCTTTAAGTTCCACCCGATTGGTGCCATCTTCGACGGTGGGAGGAAGAACTCCCCCAGGCGCAACCCATCGTCACTACTGACAGATGGATACCTATAAAAATTATAGCAAACAAGGAAGAGATGCAAATATTAAAAAAATTGCGCTCTCATTGTGATTTATCAAGACTGAAACTGAAATATATATATTTCACAAAAGGTTCTCGCCTTTTCCGGGCGAGAACCATGGACTCGGACTTGGAGGTGCTGATTCTCGACCAGAAAAAAAAAATTGTTTGCTGCATGTTCCGCAACATCACGAAACAGGCCAGGTCGGAGCTAACGATGTCAGGAATGCGCACAGCCCGTTTAAAAATACGGCCGCCAGGTGACGGTTAACTTTGGACTGGATCTTAGCAGATCAGGCCCCAAGTGTGACTGAACACAGACTAAAGTCCTCGATGCAGAGAACACTATTCACAAAGTAGACCCACCAGGACCACATCCTGCTATCAGGGGGTGCCAACTATAGAAGATCCTCTATAGAAGTCTTTTCACTACAGTAGACCGATCCAGGAAAGAGAAGTATGACGAGCAGACCATGCATGTCTCTCTGATTGGCTGCCTGAAGTGCATGGAAGTGACCACTTCTTCTTAGTTGTAATGTTATGGAACTGCTAAATACAGTTGTGCTTATAAATTTACATACCCTGGGAGAATGTATGATTTCTTGGCCATTCTTCTGAGAATATGAATGAAGAAAGTCATCACTCCAAATGACTTTGTTCCAGAAGTTTTGAGGCTTGTCTCTGTGTTGTTTGGCGTAATGTAAGCGGGATACTTTGTGACATTTGCGCAGGAATGGCTTTCTTCTGGCCACTCGACCATGCAGCCCATTTTTCTTCAAGTGCCTCCTTATTGTGCTTCTTGAAACAGCCACACCACAATTTTTCAGAGAGTCCTGTATTTCAGCTGAAGTTATTTGTGGATTTTTCTTTGCATCTCAAACAATTTTCCTGGCAGTTATGCCTGAAATCTTTGCTGGTCGACCTGAATCCCTCATTTTCTACTTCTTAATCAGCGTTTGAACACTGCTGATTGGCATTCTCAATTCCTTGGATATCTTTTTATACCCCTTTCCTGTTTTGTGCAGCTCAATTACCTTTTCTCGCAAGATCCTTTGACAATTCTTTTGCCTTCCCCATGACTCAGGATCCAGAAACATGTGTGCAGCACTGGATGAAAGATGCAATTGTCTGTCAGAAGCCCAGAAACTCACTGACCTTTTATACACACACGTTAATTACAAACAAACATGTCACAGGTGAGGATTGGAACCTTGATTAGCCATTCAAACCTGTTTGTGTCAACTTTTGTGCATGTTATCAGATCAAAGTCACTGGGGTATGTAAACTTTTGATCAGGGTCATTTGAGTACTTTCTTTTGTCATTTTTATTTAAAAAGAGTAAATACAGTTGTTTGCCAATAAATAGCTTCACACAACCATTAAGCATGAGTGGAAGAAAAGTTTTTGTGTTATCATTCATATTCTCTGAAGAATGGCCAAGAAATCATAAATTCTCCCAGGGTATGTAAACTTATGAGCACAACTGTTTGCCATACGGTGTATTGTTTGGAATCGGCTGCAGGTTGTGTAGCCAGGCCACTTTGAAGCAAAAAAATAGTTTTTGTTTTTTGTTTTTTTCCCTGATATTTTGATGTTTTTGTGTCGTCATCCAAACTCTGGGGACTACAAGAACCAGAGGTGTGCGCCCGTGTTTCAAAGTGAGCTGGCTAGCTCGCCCGCACAAAACTAGAAATGCACTTGAAGCATGATAGCCGTAGATGCCGTGTTGATAAAATGTTCCAAACATCTGCCTGTGAAAAGACCAACGGCTTTATCGTGTAAATAGTTGTGTTGTCAAGATGTGTTTGCGTGGCGCGGCAGAGAGTGAGCTGACTTCCGTTTCATTTAGTCACTGTGGAGGTTGCCCTCCAGTGGGTTCCGCGGACCACCACACACTGCCAGGAGAGTCCGGGATTCAGGATATAACACTGATTTATTTTCATAAATGTCAGACATTCTTTTGCTTTCCAGAACAAAGTCTTTCTTCCCGAGTCCGTGTCTCTCTCGCTCTGGCTCTCACTCCAACTCCAACAACGTCTCTCATCCCGGCTGCTGCTAATAAAGGCGACAGGAGATTAGATAACAAGGCCCACTTGGGCCATCCACTCTGGTCAGGCTGATTACAAATATAAATATCAATGAAATATACAATTATGCAGTATTCTAACTAAATTATTAATAAGTAACAATGATATATTTGTTTCTTAGCTAAACAGTGCGGAGGGAAATACAGCTTCACCACTTTAGTCGTAATTTTTGCGCTGAAGAAACTTCTTCTGTTTATTTGCTTTTGTCATTACTGCCACAGGTGGCGGAAAAAATGTATTACAACTGCGTACCGCTGAGAAACAAATATTTTTTGGCGGCCCATTGGCCCTATGGTTAAGAAACGCTGGTCTAAAGCACAAAGAAGGTGTTGATTGGAAACGAGCGATAATTAGAGAAAGAATGGTATTTTCTAAATAGTTTTTTTTTGCTGAGTAGCAACACTTTAAAATGCATGCAGAGCTAAATAAAGCTTAACTTCATGAAATATTGTGGCCACTAGGTGTCGCCAAAAAAAAAAAAATATATATATATATATATATATATATATATATATATATATAAAAAATAATAACACTTACCACCCCACTTCAACTTAAAGATCAGATCAGAGATAGATAGGTCTTTATTGTCATTGCACAACGGAACTTTGTTTTCAGCACAAACCCATTCAAGATTAGACAAACAAACAGTGTACAGGGTTACAGAACAGGAACGCTGACGGGTCGCCACGAGGCACCCCGTAAAATTGGGAAAAAGGTAAAACGCTGGGGAAAAAGATGAGTTAAAAAAATACAATCTAGACTGGGCCGAGTCTGGAGTGGGAGAAAACCTCCATGCCATGCACACATAAACACGTTACATTTAATCACGACAAACTCGCAACAGAGGGGCGGGGAGTTGGGACCCTGGAGGTCGACTGCTGCTATGAAGCGCTGCCCGCCGTCCATCACCCCGAGGGGAAACAAGCGGTGGTGAAGGCGTGGGGGTGGGGGAACGGGGTGTGTGTGCGTTTGTGCCCAATTGTCTTGGGTGTGATGATATAATGTTTTTTTATAGACTGAGGCCAATCTGCAAAAGTTCGACTACAGGTGTCGTTGAGGAAGGAGGGAGGTCAAAAGCGTCCATCATTGAGGTGTCCTCGGGGGTGTTTTTCAGAACAACCTGGTCCTGTTTCCACAGCGTCAAGGCCATTCGAGGGAGTCAAATCGTAGATTAGGATGTTTGTTTTCCGCGAGCAGACAAAACAATGACTTGTCTGTTCTATTCGTCCATGCTGGGTGCTCTCAAATTCAGACCGCATAAAGATGGGTAATAATAAATAGGTTAGTGTTTTTCAGTGCCACCATTCTTCTCAATTAACGTGATCAAACCATTTCTAAAGTTCCACACTAAAAATAATAAAAGTATGAATGATTTCTGCCGGTATATCGGATCAACATCCGTATTTGCCGATACTCAGGGCTGCGCTATTGTTGTTTCGAGACAGCCCCTTGAGACATTTTGATGTCAAAGTTTTAGTTCAAATAAGAAGATATTACCCTGGAAAGGGCCAAGAAGTCGACGTCATTCCCCGTGAAACCGGACGACGCTCACTCTCTGACGGCGCCACCTTGTGAACTTTTTGATGTGTTTCGTGTCCCACTACCATACCCCTCCCCCACGGCTCAGGGTCCCATCTCACTCGGGTCTAATCTTCCAGGGTAACTTGTCATTTTCTCAGCAGCCACAGACTTGACGGTGGGCAAAATCTACGCCGCCATGATGATCATGGAGTACTACCGGCAGAGCAAGAGCAAAAAGTCGCAGGCCATGCGAGAGGAACAGGTAGACCAGGATCCTGAAGATAACGCTTCCCCGGCCGGGCGTCCCTTTTTGACGGGACACGTGGTGTATTGTTTCCTCCAAAATGTGGATTTAGACCTTTGGATATACTTCAAGGAGTCCTACTTATTTCTCTGTGTCCCTAAACCGGTATCGGCATGCTAACGTGACTCTGCATCCTTTTTCTTGCAACCTGTTTGTTGCTAACTTGGCGAGCAGTATCGCATTTTTTCTTACCAAGGTTCAAGGCTTTGGAGACC
>NC_084572.2:34436802-34439302 GCF_033978685.3 Nerophis lumbriciformis | reverse complement strand
TCCACCAAGCACGACACTAGCAAGAAAATTGCTGTCTTGACCTGGCTGGTTTTAGAGAGAGTAGGCGGTATCATCATGACAATTAGTGTACGTACTGTACCCACTTTATTTGGACAGCAGTTGAACCAAGACCGGAGTTTAACATGTTGAACAATGCTTGGTGGAATCTGAGGTTTCCTCTATCTTGGTGCTCCTTGACTCCTCCCCCTCCAGTTAGTGCACTTGCATCTTCTCCAACAGTCCTGCTCTCTACTTGTCTTTTATCTTCCTTTTTGTTTGCCCTTTTTCCTTTTCACCGCCTGTCGTCTGTTTTCTGTGCTGTCGCCCCGACGTCTGCCTTTGTTCCTCCAGGAAGGGATGGCACCTCCTTATTTGGTCAGTGCAGCTCCACTCTCGCTGTGTGGTCTTGTCAGCCGTGTTGTTTGTTGCCGTGACCCAGTGGGTCCTGATGTGATCGCACCAGCGACGATACATAGGCCACTGTTGCAACAAGATCCTGAGCCATTTCCCTCCCGGGGACAAGGGCCGACCGAAGCAGCCTGGTGCATATGGAGACTAATGTGGCCTTTTAAAGACCTATCTATCTAATGTGGCCCTTTATGCCACAAACAACATGAGCGCCGGCAGACAAAAAAAACATTTGCAAATCAAAAAAATATATTTCGACAAAAACAATGTCAAAATATATTGTCAAGCCAAAAAATACTTACAAGTCATTTTTTTGCGTTTTTTTTTGTATATTACAAATCGTTTGTTTTTTTTGTAGGCACAAAAAATATTTTGGGGTTACAAATCTTTTTGTTGGTTTGCACATCTTTTTTTTTTTTTTACAGTTGGATATATTTGGTTACAAATACTTTTTGGGTAACAAAACTTTTTTTGTTACAAATCTCTTTTCATTTGGTTACTAATTTTATTTGCAAATCTTTTTTGTTAGAAAATATTTTATTATGAATCTTTGTTTTTTGGTTACAAATATTTTTGTTGGTTTGCGCATCTTTTTTTTGTCACGATTATTTTTTGGTTAGAAATACTTTTTGTGGTTACAAAACTTTTTGGTTACAAATCTCTTTATTTGGTTACTAATTTTGTTTACAAATCTTTTTTAATGTTCTTTTTTTGGTTACAAATTTTTGTTAAAAATCTTTTTTGTATACACTTTTTTTGGGGGTGCAAATCTTTATTTTTTTTTTTTGGTTACAAATCGTTTTTTTGTTACAAATCTTTTTTATTATGAATCTTTTTTTTGCTGCCAATCTTTTTTATTGGATACAAATCTATTTTTTGTTTATACATTTTTTTGTGACAAATGCATTTTTTGGGGTGCAGATCTTTTTCTTTTTTTTTTGGTTACAAATCGGGTTTTTTTGTTATGAATCTTTTTTGTTACCAATAATTTTTTTGGGATAACAAATCTATTTTTTGTTAAAACAATTTTTTGTAAACACATTTTTTTTTTTTGGTTACAAATCGTTTTTTTGTTAAAAAAATATTTTTTATTAAGATTTTTTTTTTGTTACCAATCCTTTTTTTTTTGGTGGCAAATCTATTTTTTGTTTACACACTTTTTTGTTACAAATACATTTTTGGGGGGGGGGGGTTTTTCGTAAAAAAAAGATTTTTTATAATGAAATTTTTTTTTGTTACCAATCCTTTTTTTTCTCTTTACAAATCCGTTTTTTGGGGTGAAAATCTTTTTTTTGTTTGTTTATAAATCAGATTTTTTGTTACAAATCTCTTTTTCGGTTAATAATTGTAGTTTCTTCATTAGGTCCTTTTTTATTGTTACAAATCTTTTTTTTATTATGATCCTTTTTTTTGGTTACAATTTTTTGTTTGTTTACAAATGTTTTGAATTACAAATCCTTTTTGTTGTTTTTTTCTTTACAAATCTGTTTTCTTTGGTTACAAATCCTTTTTGGAGGGTTACAGATCTATTGTTTTGATTTAAAATATTTTTTTTAAATTAAAAATAGTTTTTTGGTTGCAAAACAAATTTTGAGAACATTTTTTTTATTTGACAAATCTTATTTTTGGTTATGACTTTAACTTCAATATCATGGGGGCCTTTTCTGAAGAATATTTTGGAAGCCTTTTTATTGGTCAGTCTTGAATGATGGCATGACCTTATAAGGGCGTGATGGCTGACTACTTTTGAAGTGAAGATGCCAAAGAATAGCGGTGGATGATACTAACCAATCAAAAGGCTTCTAACATATCGTTCACAGGAGGCCACGCCCACAAGATTGAAGATGAGACGTAACCAAACAAAAAAAATATTTGCAACCCAAACTTTTGTTTTTGTTTGAAAGTATATTTTTTGTTGCGTATTCATTTTTTTGCGTGGCTGCATAAAAGACACATTTCTCTCCATAGTGGCAGCCATATATTGGAATTATTGCCAGTGTTGTTACAAAATGATCGCAATCCTCTCGTTATTTGAGTTGATCCACCCTGCCTATTTAGCATGTAGCCTTTAGCGTCCAGGCTGCCCACGCCC
>NC_084572.2:34426802-34431802 GCF_033978685.3 Nerophis lumbriciformis | reverse complement strand
CGCACGCCGTGTGTCGTGTGTCTCGCGCAGAACCAGACGCCGTCCATGTTCCAGCGCATGGTGCCCACGTCGGAGGACGGCGGCGACGACGGCGCCGACGGCCAGGGGGGGCAGGGCCTCAACGGCCTCCCGGGAACCCAGCCAGAAAACGTCAACAGCATGTGAGTGATCAACTTCCTTGTTGGTCATGTGACACAAAACACCTGTTTATGCATGTGTGTGCCCCAGACCGCCTGAAGGGGGCATGACCGAGAGCCCGTCATGGATGACCACCAAAGCCCAGGATATGTTCCAAAAGACGGGGAACTGGAGTCCGGACAGACCTTACCCTGACGATCTCCATGACAACCGCCACAACCCGCAGGTAGGATTGGACGCCACAAAGATTTTGGAAGTGCAACTTTTTCAGTTTCTCCCGAAATACACATAGCGAGGCCGGTGTTCCATAGGGATGGGTACCCAATACGGTCCTTTGTTTTTAGGTACCGACCGAATTCCATCAGTACTACCGAGTACTGGTTCACGTAGAATCAGATGATATCATGTCTTGATGCTTTTTATGCCAGCAAAGCGAGCATGCCTGACAGAAAGCGCTCAAAAGTAAGGCTCTTCAAAGTGTGCTAGCTCGATGCTAAGTTACAAAGGATATGCCATAGACATGCTACTGATTAGCCTTGGTCACGTACATCCATACTTGCCAACCCTCCCGAATTTTCCAGGAGACTCCCGAAATTCAGCGCCTCTCCCGAAAACCTCCCGGGACAAATATTCTCCCGAAAATCTCCCGATTTTCAGCCGGAGCTGGAGGCCACGCCCCCTCCAGCTCCATGCGGACCTGAGTGAGGACAACAGGGTGACAAGAACTAAATCATCCAGACTACAGATACATTTAATTATTATGTTTATCTTACCTAAAAATAAATATATTAATTTAAAAAAAATAATAATAATCACATTTTTACTATATTTTGCTAAAAACATCAAAATTAATTGTATTTTTATTTGTATTTTTTCCTGACTCCTTATTACATCCAGCCATAGAATTATACATTAAAATAAACATATTTGAAATAATTAATTTTAAATGATCATCATAATTCATTTAAATGACCGTATTTAATTATTAAAATAATTGCTTGTTTATCAACAACTTTAGCATTTTATTCATTACATTTTGAAGCTCTCAGAAGCCAAGTTATGTTATATTCCTTAAGATTTATTTATGCAAGTTTGAAGTATCAATTATCCAAACAGTTTTGTTTGCATATTTTCAGGATATATATACATCCTGAAAAAAAAAAGAAAGAAAAAAAAATATATATATATATATATATATGTATATATATATATATATATAGCTGTCAATATACTCCTCCCCTCCTAACCACGCCCCCAACCACGCCCCGCCCTACCCCCGACCATGCCCCCACCAACTCCCGAAATCGGAGGTCTCAAGGTTGGCAAGTATGCGTACATCAAAAGAGTCAAGCAGCAGGCGTGTAATAATGCTGAGGGGACAAAATATTATCCATTCATTTTCTACCGCTTGTCCCTTTTGGGGGTCGCGGGGTGGGGGTGGTCGCTGCAGCCTATCTCAGCTGCATTCGGGCGGTAGGCGGGGTACACCCTGGACCAGTACCAACACTTTGTAGGCCTCAACAAAAGACACGAGTGGCACATTCAGCCTAATGGCAAAGACTACTTCCACGTGGACGAGCTGAAATAAACGCATACTTACGAATGAAGTGTAAGAAAATAATATATAACCGTTCTAATTATCATCTCACTGTTAAACGTAAACATGAAATGTAAATATTACACAAATTAACATTTAGTAGCACACGCAGAAAAAAAATAGAAAAGTACCCATCCCTATGTTCCACAAATGTTAGCCTCAGGCGTGTTATTGTTTTTAAATGTTACACTTATTAGAAGACAATCACTGTCATTGGGGTTCTGCTCTCAGCCACCAGGGGGCGTAAATGTGCCACAATTCAATCGCTCCTTTGGCTTTTTCCAGCCTGGTTCATGAGGGAATTGTTATTTATTGTTGTGTTGTGTTGTGTTGTGTTGTGTTGTGGTCGAGCACCAAGCGCTCACTTTGTTGTTGTGAGTGGTGCTAAAGTGGAACATCTACTATCAAAATGTCTACCTTCTTCCTCCATAGTCCTCATGTGCATTATTGTGGTACAATTCATGTGTTGTTGCTGTACAGTTTGTGGCTTTGGAGGCGAAGGCCAAAAAATAAGAAGTAGGGCTGGGTGATATGGCTGAAAACTGTATCACAATATCAGTGTTTTGTATCGATAATTATTGATATTTTTGTATGCCCTATGGAAAATAAGGAGCAGGGGGGGAAATATATTTTGTTTGAAATGTAAACGTCCTCTGATTATAATCCCCTCAGCTGTCAACGCAGGAAGGAAATGTCAACACAAGCAATAAAAAAACACTCAAGCAATGTAAACAAAATAGTAAAATCACATTGAACACTTAACAATAAACTCTTAAAATGTAAGAAATGCTTCATAAAGTGTAAGAAAATAGTGCAAAGTTTGAAAATTAAAGGATTCACAAAGATTGTTGGACGCAAAGTACTCTGCCGCTCCCAGTCAGTGGAACGCTCTCCCTGACCACCTGAGGGCACCACAGACTGTGGATGCTTTTAAAAAAGGCTTAAAAACCCTTCTTTTTAAAAATGCCTTTTTTTTTAGATACATGCATACTAGTTCTAGCTATTTGGCTGTTCTAGTTTTTATTTTATTGTATTTTTTTAATTTTATTATCTTTTTATTTATTTATTTTTTAATACACTGTAGCACTTTGAGGTTGTTTACTCAATGTAAAGTGCTTTTTACAAATAAAATATATTATTATTATTATTATTATTACTCATTAAGCTGCTATGCAACAATTTTTTTGGAGGATTTTAGAGATAAAGGGTAGGTGCGACACCGGCCGGTAGCTTAGCAGCAAGTCAGGATCGAGGTTACGTCTTTAAAGCAGAGGATGATTAAATTAAAACATGTAAACATAGAGAAACCGGAGTAGAACTATTTTCTGCAGGTTCAGTGGCAGGAAGCTATAACCGTGCTCTAAACGATGAGTGCGGCTGTGTGCGGTGTGGTATTTCTTGCCTTGCATTATTTACAGGGTTAGGGTTAGGTTTGGGGTTGAGGTTAGGGATAGGGAGGGTTAGGTTTGGGGTTGAGGTTAGGGTTAGGTTTAGGTTTGGGGTTGAGGTTAGGGTTAGGGTTGGAGTTGAGGTTGGGGTTAGGGTTAAATCACATTGAACACTTAACAATAAACTCTTAAAATGAAAGAATATGTAAGAAATGCTTCATAAAGTGTAAGAAAATAGTGCAAAGTTTGAAAATTAAACCCGACGGAAAGGATTCACAAAAATTGTTAGAGGCAAAGTACTCCGCCGCTCCCAGTCAGTGGAACGCTCTCCCTGACCACCTGAGGGCACCACAGACTGAGGATGCTTTTAAAAAAGGCTTAAAAACCCTTCTTTTTAAAAATGCCTTTTTTTTAGATATATGCATACTAGTTCTAGCTATTTGGCTGTTCTAGTTTTTATTTTATTTTATTTTTTTAATTTTATTATCTTTTTATTTATTAATTTTTAATACACTGTAGCACTTTGAGGTTGTTTACTCAATGTAAAGTGCTTTTTACAAATAAAATCTATTATTATTATTATTAGTACTCATTAAGCTGCTATGCAACAATTTTTTTGGAGGATTTTAGAGATAAAGGGGAGGTGCGACACCGGCCGGTAGCTTTAGCAGCAAGTCAGGATCGAGGTTACGTCTTTTAAGCAGAGGATGAATAAATGAAAACATGTAAACATAGAGAAACCGGAGTAGAACTATTTTCTGCAGGTTCAGTGGCAAAAATAAAATGATCGAACGTGTTTTTTTTAATTGATATTGCGATACGTGTCTATCGTTTTATCGCCCAGTCCTGTTACGTGAAGGCGTGTTTGTGCTCGCTCGTTCCATCCCACCGCCGCCTGTTTCTCATTTGTGATTTCCTGACCATCCGAAGCCGTAAGAATGCGGAAGCAAGCTGGCGCTGCTGAGCAGTACCACTTTGCGCCACAGGGGGCAGCAGCAAAGACTCAGGTTGGGGTTAAAAAGGAGGTTTCGGCGCGCGCTGACGCCTTCTTACAAACGGCGTTTTTTGTTTATGCGACGCTTGTTTGTATGAGTCTGAACAACATTCACACAAACACCATGTGACCAAAGCACCCCCCCCCCCCCCCCTCACCCTCCACGGCCACGCCTCCTCTCGTTGTCTTTTTCCAGAAGGTAGAAATGAGGGAGATGGGGCGTGACGGGTACTCCGACGCCGAGCCCTATCACGCGGTGGATGGGCATGGGCGGACCCTCTCCATGCCCCGCCTCTCGGCAGACAACCAAGTGAGCGCTCTCCATCCCACCGCCATCTCTCGCTTTAACCCCCCCACCATTACGCTTTTTCCCGCTCGCCCCACCATTACGCTTTTTCCCGCTCCCACGGATGTGAATTTTGGAAGTCTCGCCGTGACTGTAAAAAGAAACAAAAATGAATGCTGACTTCCGATCCACCTCCCGTCACCCCCCCCCCCCCTTGAGCTGTCCGCCGCATGCGCCCCGAGTAGATATCGATCACACGCATCACATCAAAATGATATCACTGTATCAACTAGCAATGCTTTGCTAGCTCCTCTTGGCTCCATTTCCATCTGATCCTTGGTGTGTCTGTCCTCCGAGATCCGAACAACAGGCGCGGAACTATGACTTTATTTTCCAATAGTCATTTTAGGAACGAGGAAAAAATGTTTTTGATGTGAATGAGTGAGAGAAATGATCGCAGTGGTACTTCTCAGGTTGTGTGTGTGTGTGTGTGTGTGTGTGTGTGTGTGTGTGTGTGTGTGTGTGTGTGTGTGTGTGTGTGTTTGTACTTCGATTTTAGTGAAACCTGTGTGTGTTTGTGTGTGTGTGTGTTTGTAC
>NC_084572.2:34414302-34424302 GCF_033978685.3 Nerophis lumbriciformis | reverse complement strand
TTAAATCACAAAATATTACACAAATTAATATTTTAAGTAATATATATATATATATAATAAATGATAAATTAAATTTAAAAAAAAAAGTAAATTAAAAAAATATATATTTTTTTTTAATTATTGCAAAATAATTACAAAATAAAACAATATTTTTTTCAAATCACAAAATATTACACAAATTAATATTTTTATATATATATATATATATATATATATATATATATATATATATATATATATATATAATAAAATAAAAATAAATATTTTTTAAAAATTAAAAAAAAAAGGAAATTTTAATCAATCTAAAATTATTAGAAATGCAAAGAAAAATAATAAGTACATTTTAAAAAATATTTTAAAATATAAACTAATAAATGATACATATGATAGTACTGCATGTACTGTATGCTTAAAATCCCTTGATGGGCTGTAGTCCATTGACACATTTTCGTTATGAGGCAAAAAGTGCGAGCACCCCTGGTTTATACGCTGCCAAGTGTCTTCCTAGGTCACCTCAGATGTGTTGTTGTTTATTTGTATTTCATACTCCAGATCATTTTACTTGAAATGTTCAATGGCAGTCTTCATATTGACGACACAAAAAAACAAAATCAATAATTTTCTGTCTATCTGTGTTGGCCCTGCGATGACCTGGCGACTTGTCCAGGGTCTACCGCCCCAATGCAGCTGGGATAGGCTCCAGCCACCCCCAGCAACACCAAGAGGGAAAAGCGGTAGAAAATGGATGTATGGAAATTCAAATAAATGAATAAAATAAGTTTTGTCCCATTATTTTAACCCCCTAGACCAGTGGTTCTCGAACCACCTCAAAAAACACTCCAAGTGGCCAACGGTAAAATACAGTAGTATAGTAGTCCTACAATTTAATTAAAAACAGGGCAGAGGTTTTATTTAACAAGTGTACTTGATATTGTTGGCCTCACAGTTTGAACAGTAACACTGTGTTTGAATATTTAATTAACTGATTCTTTGGAGGACCAGTCGATCAGGGATGCCCAAAGTGGGGCCCTTTGTGTCATTTCTGGGGTGGCTACCAAATGACGTCTTTCAAGCTACTTTATAGTATCGTAAAAATGTTAATGATTTTATTCGCTTTCTTGTTATTTCTTCTATTTTTAAAAGTATTTATAATTGTGTTGCGTAAGAATTGTGCTGTGAAATAAACTAAATTAACCCCCATTAAAAAAAAATTATTCGCTTTCTCCTTATTTTATAATATTTTTCAAAAGCATTTTGATATGTCTTGTGTAAGAATTGTGCTGTAAAATAAACTAAATTAACACCCATTAAAATATTTCAAATGATTTTATTCGCTTTCCCCTTATTTTATATATTTCTTAAAAGCCTTTTGAATTTGTTGCGCAACAATTGCGCTGTAAAATAAATTAAATTAACCTCCATTAAAAAAAATTAAATAATTGTATTCGCTTTCTCAATATTTTATATATTTTTTTAAAGTATTTTGAGATGTTTTGCGTAAGAATTGTGCTGTAAAATCAACTAAATTAACCCCCTTAAAAATATCTTGAAATTATTTTATTCGCTTTCCCCTTATTTTATATATTTTTTAAAAGCCTTTTGAATTGTCTAAAATTGAATTGTCTAGCACTAATATACAGTATATATATATATATATATATATATATATATATATATATATGCTAACAATTTTATTTGTAGATCAAATGTAGTGGCATGGTTAATCCAGCACATGGCGCCATTTTTAAACACCAATACAGTATCAGTGGCATTTCAATACAGGTAGTGTGTGTGGCACACACTCACTGAGGCGTCATTTACCCATCACTACTACGCAGTAATACACACGGTTGTTAAACAGCCACTAACCAAGTGCTTCTCATTTGCTTTTTGTCACACTTTCATATTTCAGCGTTGTTTAATTGGAGCAGTGCTGCCACCTAGTTGGAGGCTTGTGTATCATTCAAAAATGGAAAAAAGGCGCTAAAACCGGACGCCCCTTGGCTCTTGTATGTGTGCATATCTGTGTCGTGGTCGTCCATGGGTGCATGTTTTGTCCATAAGCCACGGAAAAGAGTCAAAAACATCCCAGCTGTCTTTGAAGAAGAGGAAAGGGATTATTTTAGAGCATCTTTCGCTGTGATGGTTTCACTGGAGCCTTGCCCAGGCTAATTGTAGATAAGGATTGTTTTGGTTACAGTGAGAAAACACATTCCAATGGTTTGTCTGCCGTAGTTGTTCATTCTGGCTCTCAAATTGATCAGCGCGGTGGTCTTCTCCGAAATGTTATCCAATTTGCGATTCAATTCTAAAAATCGCCAAAGTCTGAGTGCCCACAGACCTGCCCTAGCCTCCGGGCTCCTTGAACAACTGCCATCGTCTTCCGAATTTGTCCATAGACCAGAGCAGCGCTAGATCCAATCTGCAGTTGAACTGTTACCACAGTTCCAAATAGATATTTCCCAGGATTTTGGAAAGGCCATTCTAAAACCTTCATTCTAGCCATTCCTTTACCACTTTTGACGTGTGTTTGGGGTCATTGTCCTGTTGGAACACCCAACTGCGCCCAAGACCCAGCCTCCGGGCTGATGATTTTAGGTTGTCCTGAAGAATTTGGAGGTAATCCTCCTTTTTTGTTGTCCCATTTACTCTCTGTAAAGCACCAGTTCCATTTGCAGCAAAACAGGCCCAGAGCATAATACTACCACCACCACGCTTGACGGTAGGCATGGTGTTCCTGGGATTAAAGGCCTCACCTTTTCTCCTCCAAACACATTGCTGGGTATTGTGGCCAAACAGCTCAATTTTTGTTTCATCTGACATCACATGGACAAAGATAAGACCTCGACCAACTCTACCTCCCAGGGAATCTAAGTTACTGGTCAATCCCAAGTTCTTTCGATGACATGCTGAGTAAGAAGGACCATCAAGACAGAATTGGAATATTTTCAAGTTTTACTAAAGCTTTAGGAGATCAGTTTAACCAATACATTCATATCGGCTACTCTCCTTGATCTGACATTCAAACGGAAAAGCCAACTTCTTGCACTCAAAGAAAGCCCCCATGTCCCCCCTCTCAACACTGATAAGGAAAAGAGTGGGGGTTGTAGTTCACCATCCAAGGGTGAAGACACTAACCAGGCATCTAAAATGTCGAAAGAAACTGGTAGAATATACAAAGGAAAAGTACTAGATACTCTAAACATGGCTATGTAGAAAGAAAGAACTCTATTGTGGCCAAACAGCTCCATTTTTGTTTCATCTTTCCCCCCGAAGGTCTTATCTTTGTCCATGTGATGTCAGATGAAACAAAAATGGAGCTGTTTGGCCACAATACCCAGCAATATGTTTGGAGGAGAAAAGGTGAGGCCTTTAATCCCAGGAACACCATGCCTACCGTCAAGCATGGTGGTAGTAGTATTATGCTCCGGGCCTGTTTTGCTGCCAATGAAACTGCTGCTTTTAATGGGACAACAAAAAAGGAGGATTACCTCCAAATTCTTCAGGACAACCTAAAATCTTCAGCCCGGAGGTTGGGTCTTGGGCGCAGTTGGGTGTTCCAACAGGACAATGACCCCAAACAGTGGTAAAGGAATGGCTAAATCAAGCTAGAATGAAGGTTTTAGAATGGCCTTCCCAAAGTCCTGACTTAAACGTGTGGACAATGCTGAAGAAACAAGTCCATGTCAGAAAACCAACATACTTAGCTGAACTGCACCAATTTTGTCAGGAGAAGTGGTCAAAAATTCAAGCAGAAGCTTGTGGATGGCTACCAAAAGCAACTTCTTGCAGTGAAACTTGCCAAGGGACATGTAAGCCAATATGAACATTGCTGTATGTATACTTTTGACCCAGAACATTTGCTCACATTTTCAGTAGACCCATAATAAATTCATAAAAGAACCGAACCCCCGGCCAACTTTTTCTCAGCCCAATGCGGCCCCCAAGTCAAAAAGTTTGGACACCCCTGATATAGAGCTTCGCGACTTGAGTTATAATTTTTGCGCTTAAGAAACTTCTCTATGACTTTAGCTCCAGACTTGGTCTGTTTGTTTCAGATGAGCTGAGAATTAGATCTTTTTTGGCGATTTCAATGGGCCCCGCCCCGAAGAAACCCTGATTCGATGACCAAATGATGACATACCTATTTGCCAAAACTCAATTTGACCACCTGCGTGACACTACTGCAGTGAGCCCCACCCATCTGCTGCGCCGCGCTCTTGAAATCAAGCGCCTCCGCTTGCATTCTATCACCCTTCTGTCATCTGTCTCCCGTCACCTTGGTCTTCCGTGTCCTACCGATGTACCCTTTTTGTCTGTTTGCTTGCCGCGAGATTCGTGCTCGTCATGCGGCGTCTGCTGTTGCTCCTGAATGCGTTGTTGCCTGTTGCATCATGGTGGAGCGGCTCAGAAGGACAAACGCCGGGTTTTGTCACGAGCGGTGCATGGCGAGGTGAAGTCTTGCTGGTGCGGATCATCGGGAAGGAGGAGTCTGAAGAGTTTTACAACCAAAATGGTGAAGCGATAGGACCTGAATCCAAGATAAACCCCTTGCAAACACGTGCCCCTGGCTCCGGTGCATGTCGAGGCATGGTCTCCTTCACGCCTGGTCTCCTCTCCCTTCGTCCCACCCCGACTTGTGTCTGCCAAAGATGCATGGTTCCGTCCGCCTGCTGCGCGAATGCCGCCGGCTAACTTGGACTGTGTGAAACGCGCCGGATGGGTGCACAAGTCCGCCGCAAGCGTAGAACGCCAGGACGTGCCGGTCGCCCATCCGGTTCACCGAGAAGACCGTGGGTCGCGCTAACTGCCCGGGTGGTTCTATTCTTTGTTTTTCGCCTCCAGACCATCACTGACACCAGCCCCATGCGGCGCTCCACCTCCAGCCTGGTCCACGGGCGCACGGGCCGGGGCGTGAGGCTGGACGACTACTCCCTGGAGAGGGTGGTGCCCGAAGAAGGGCGGCACGGTCGCAGGCACAGGGACCGGAGTCACCGGACGTCCCAGCCTTCGCTGACGAGATACACCGACGCCGACACGGGTGAGTCGCTCGAAAGACATCGAGGTCCAGACGCACGTTAAAACCACCTTTCCGCCAAGCGGTCCAGTTTACTGCGGTCCACTTTGTTTCCGGTTCCACACATTAAACAAACAATAAACTGTAAAACAAGGTCTGTAGATTTTCCACTTTCCATTTTCCACTCACAGTGATGTACTGTAAAAAACAAATTCTAACGACTGCTGAGATAGGCTCCAGCACCCCCCACAAACCCAAAAGGGACAAGCGGTAGAAAATGGATGGATGAGCTGCCAGTTTTTATACTGTAATTGTATCCAATTTTGAAGCCGTACACCTCAGAGTCGTATAACTTGGCACTTGAAATATACCAGCTGTTAGCATGCTAACATTAGCATGCTTACTTTTTTAGCCAATCTAACAGCTGTACACTTCAGAGTCGCATAACTTGGTACTTGAAATATGCTAGCTGTTAGCATTCTAAAGTTTTTAGTCAATTTAACAGCTGTACACATCAGAGTCGTATAACTTGGTACTGGAAATATGCTAGCTGTTAGCATGCTAACATAAGCATACTTGTTTTTTTTTTGCCAATTTCACAGCCGAACTCCTCAGAGTCATTTAACTCGGTACTTGAAATATGCTAGCTGTTAGCATGCTAACATTAGCATGCTAACGTTTTTAGCCAATTTAACAGCTGTACACATCAGAGTCGTACAACTTGGCACTTGAAATATGTTGTGTCGACCAGCTCTACCTCCCAGGGAATCTAAGTTACTGGTCAATCCCAAGTTCTTTCGATGACATATATGCTGAGTAAGAAGGACCATCAAGACAGAATTGGAATATTTTCAAGTTTTACTAAAGCTTTAGGAGATCAGTTTAACCAATACATTCATATCGGCTACTCTCGTTGATCTGACATTCAAACGGAAAAGCCAACTTCTTGCACACAAAGAAAGCCCCCATATCCCCCCTCTCAACACTGATAAGGAAAAGAGTGGGGGTTGTAGTTCACCATCCAAGGGTGCAGACACTAACCAGGCATCTGAAATGTTGAAAGAAACTGGTAGAATATACAAAGGAAAAGTACTAGATACTCTAAACATGGCTATGTAGAAAGAAAGAACTCTTAAACATACATGCATCCTCCACAGCATGCTAACGTTTTTAGCCAATTTAACAGCCGTACACCTCAGAGTCGTATAACTATATATGAAGGCCCCAGGGGTAGGTCTTTCCCACCACATCATTTATGTGGCCCGCGTTTCGTTTCATTGTGGCCCACCACATCATTCAGTAGGGGCCCACCACTTTATTTAATGGAGTTAACTACCATCATCATTTAATGTGGTTTGCCTCATCGTTTAATATGGTCTGCCGTATCATTAACGTGGTCTACCATCATCATTCAATGTGGTCTACCACATTATTTAATGTGGTCTGCCTCATCATTTATGGTGGTTTTCCACATCATTTAACGTGGTTTTCCACATCATTTACCGTGGTCTTCGACATAATTTAATGTGGCCCTCTTTTTGCCGCCATAGTTCTGATGTGGCCTTCAAATACAATGACCTGATGAATGAGAACATCTATAGACAACTAAGTTGTTGTTCTTAGTCTTGAGGAGCACTTTGGACCAATCACAGATACAAATAATATATTTGAGAGAAGTCTTCAGGAACTCAGTTTACGTATCAGAAGAAAGGAACAAGACTTGTTAATCAGAGGCCCCAGGATTCAGCCCTGAGGCACATGATTGGTCGTGATGATTGGTATGAAGGGAACCGACTCCGAAACACGTCACAGGACTATGTGTAGACTTTCCTCAGGGATCTAACTGCTGTGTTTCTACGACAAAAAAAAACAGGCTTAGGCACAGACCTCAGCACCACCACACAATCGGGCGACTTGCCCCCCAAGGAGCGGGAGCGGGACCGCGGCAGGACCAAGGACCGCCGTCACCACCACCACCACCACCATCACCACGGCTCCATGGACAAGGAACGCTATGAGCGCCACGACTACGCCCACAGACACTCCCACGACCGTCACTGGTCCCGCTCACCCAGCGAGGGTCCGGACGGACGGGGGCACAGACAGGTGGGCCGCAGTTAGAACAGGATTTCCATCGATCTACTCAACCTTTCCTGTTGTGTCGATCAATTGCAAACATAGAACAGCACATTTCAACTTTTTGTGTTATGCTTTTATGCTCATTCGTCTTCTCGGGTTTTACTTATTTGTCTCATCAATGGCTTCCACCCACATATCAACCGACTTTCCTTTGGTCTTCATCTAATTTGTCGCCCTTCCACTTCTAGTTCTGGTCTGTCCTTGTTGCGTGTTTTGAATTTCCTTGTTTACATTTTGCTGTAGGGCAGTAGTTCGGTGAGCGGCAGCCCAGTCCCCTCCACCTCTGGGACCAGCACTCCACGGAGAGGTCGCCGCCAGCTTCCCCCGACACCCGCCGTCCCCCGTCCGCACGTCACCTACTCCCCGGCAGTCCGCAAGCCCGGCTACGGTCCCCCCGGGCTCGGCCGCTTGCGCTCGCCTTCGCCGCGACACTTCTCCCCGCCGGACCTGGACAGGGGCTACCACCACAGACCGCCGTCACGACAGGCCTCTCCCCATCACGGGGGTTCGTCGTCCAGGCACGGATCGCCGCGCTCCTCCAGGCACCAGTCGCCACGCTCGCCCATCCACGGTTCGCCGAGGTCGCCGCACCGGGGCCGCTGGAGCGGACCTCCACTGGGGGACAGTATGGAGGGGGACGGGCCCTTCTACGAGCGTGACTACGAGTACGAGCGGCACCACGAGCCGCCCGCCTATGAGCAAAGCCTTTCGCATGGCAACCCCCACCCGCATGCGGGCAACCCGCACCCTCGCTCACCCAGGACTGCCCGCCACGGGCCCCCTCCGCCTCCACACCCGCACCCCCGCCGGGTACCCAACGGATACCGCTCGTCCTCGCCTTCTCCACATCGACGAGGGCCTCCCGGGGGGCCTCACCCCCACCCGCACCATCGTCCCCCTCACGCTCGGGGGCCCCGCAAGGGCCTGCATGAACCTTACAGCGAGACAGACGAGGACGACTGGTGCTAGCGAGGAGGAGTACCGCGGACCCACCGAAGTTGAACAAAGCAAACGTTGGGGGCGGGGCCAAAAGGGGGGGGGGGGGACATCCTCCCTGAGCCTTCAACTTCTCGAACTCTTAAAGGAGAAGACGAGGGGCCGCCGAGCTAACAAAACTTTGCTTTCCACAAACGAGACTGCAGGCGAAAGTCTAAAGCATGTCAACTTTTATTTATTTATTTTTATTTATTTATTTTTCAAAAAAGATTCCTGGTCGCAGTTTGAGGCCTGAACTCTGATTGGCTGAAATCGACTGTAGTCAGTTCTTGCTGCTTCCACTTTGAGCAATTTTAAAAGACCAACTGATGACCCCCCGCCCTTTGAACCCTTACAAGCCAAGCTTTGCCTCATTAGAACTTCATCACCGAAGAACAAAACTTTATAAACAATGCAGAGGAAAAATAAAAAAGGGAGAACAACCACTTTTATCTTCAACCTTTTCCTTTCCCAACGACAGAACCAGGAAGCTCCGCCTATTCTGCAAAAACCGGCCAATCCCAGCGCTGGCTGATACTTGATGAGTTTTATCATCTCTTGTTTACTGTTACTCAGACTGCTATGACATCACTTCCTGCCCGGCAGGTGGGGGGCAGGGGGGGGGAACGCTTGTTAAGCCCCGCCCGTCCGAACGGCGGCCCCCCCCCCGGCGGGAAGTGACCTCAAGAGGCCGGAAGGGGGCGGAGCGGAGGAGAAGTCGGGGGATAAAAGGAACACACTCGACTTCTCGGCGAAGACCTGCATGACGGACTCGACACACCTGGAGGGGGGCGGGGCTGCAAGGGGGGACATTTAGGTTTACAAAAGAGGACTTTCTCTCAGCGGTCAGGGTGGGCGCTTTGGGGGCGCGGGGCTGACAGGCTGAGTGACAAGGAAGATATTTAATATTGTCCACGACGCATTGATTGATTGTTGATTGATTGATTGATTGATCTACTGTAGAATCGTTACGTCCATCTTGTTTACATTTCTCTACGCCCACGTTTACCGGGTTCCCGACGCCCTCAGATGAGCGCACTTCCCCTCATTTTGTAGCGCCGTGGACACCCCCCACCCCCCTTCCTGGTAAGGAGATGGCGCCTGCCCACCCTGCCGGCTCCCCCCCCCCTCTTCTCAGGTGTGGCCCGGTTAGCGAGTCCCGTGAGGTCGTAGCAAAGCCGACGCCTCCTGCCAAAACAAAAAAACCAACAAAAAAAAAAACCTTGTCAGTATTTCGTTTGACATCTTTGTTGTTTTTGTCCTCGTTTTTTGACGATTCGCCATGCTAGCTTGTTGAGTAGACAATAGATCACGTAGCCGTAGTTCTTGGTCGGTAGTTCTTTCGGTGCCGCTCTGGAACTTGCACTATTTTCTTCCCGGACCCCCCGCCCGCGTCTCCCCCAGACCCCCGCCCCCCGCCCACCCCATAGTCTTTTGACTCTATGCAGACCTCATGAGCGTCCGTGTGAGCCTCCGCACTGTAAAACCCATGACTGACAGGCAAAGGTTGGCCCCCCCTTTTTGCACACATGGCGCCTGCTGCGAGACCCCCTACCCCCCCCAACCCCCGGCTCCCCTTTCCCTGCATTTGTTGTCGCCGCCCCAGCCCTGTTACACACAAGTGTCGCCTCCCAAGAAGTGCGGCACTGAGAACGCTTTGTCGTCGTATGGATTGTCACAAACCTCCCCCCACCCCGGGCCCCCCCCCTCCCCCTCGACAGAGCCGCAGTGCCTTCTGTATCACATCAGTCATCCGGCCAAATTGGCCCCCGCCCTCCTTATTCCTTCCTCTATTGGTCAAGATGGACAACTCTACGCCTTAAAAAGTCCAGTCCCGCCGGCTCCCTCGCCAGCACCGTGACGGGTGGG
>NC_084572.2:34404302-34409302 GCF_033978685.3 Nerophis lumbriciformis | reverse complement strand
TAAAAAGAAAAAAGGCTTAATAACCCTTATTTTTTTAAAAGCCTTTTTTTTTAGATATGTGCATACTACTTCTAGCTATTTGGCTGTTCTAGTTTTTATTTTTTTTATTATCTTTTTATTTTTATTTTTTTAATACACTGCAGCACTTTGAGGTTGTTTATTCAATCTACTATTATTATCTACTATTATTATTATTACATGTCTCATAAAAGCTACTATTATCTACTATTATTATTATTGCATGTCTCGTAAGAGCTACTATTATTATCTATTATTATTATTATTACATGTCTAGTAAAAGCTACTATTATTATCTACTATTATTATTATTACATGTCTCGTAAAAGCTACTATTATTATCTACTATTATTATTATTACATGTCTAGTAAAAGCTACTATTATTATCTACTATTATTATTATTGCATGTGTAGTAAAAGCTACTATTTACTATTATTATTATTACATGTCTAGTAAAAGCTACAATTATTATCAACTATTATTATTATTATTACATGTCTCGTAAAAGCTACTATTATTATCTACTATTATTATTATTACATGTCTCGTAAAAGCTACTATTTACTATTATTATTATTACATGTCTCGTAAAAGCTACTATTATTATCTACTATTATTGTTAGTACATGTCTCGTAAAAGCTACTATTATTATCTACTATTATTATTACATATCTAGTAAAAGCGACTATTATTATCTACTATTATTATTATTACATGTGTAGTAAAAGCGACTATTATTATCTACTATTATTATTGTTACATGTGTAGTAAAAGCTACTATTATTATCTACTATTATTATTATTACATGTCTAGTAAAAGCTACTATTATTATCTACTATTATTATTATTACATGTCTCGTAAAAGCTACTATTATTATCTACTATTATTATTATTACATGTCTAGTAAAAGTTACTATTATTATCTACTATTATTATTATTACATGTCTAGTAAAAGCTACTATTATTATCTACTATTATTATTATTACATGTCTAGTAAAAGCTACTATTATTATCTACTATTATTATTATTACATGTGTAGTAAAAGCGACTATTATTATCTACTATTATTATTGTTACATGTGTAGTAAAAGCGACTATTATTATCTACTATTATTATTATTGCATGTGTAGTAAAAGCTACTATTTACTATTATTATTATTACATGTCTAGTAAAAGCTACAATTATTATCAACTATTATTATTATTATTACATGTCTCGTAAAAGCTACTATTATTATCTACTATTATTATTATTACATGTCTCGTAAAAGCTACTATTTACTATTATTATTATTACATGTCTCGTAAAAGCTACTATTATTATCTACTATTATTGTTAGTACATGTCTCGTAAAAGCTACTATTATTATCTACTATTATTATTACATATCTAGTAAAAGCGACTATTATTATCTACTATTATTATTATTACATGTGTAGTAAAAGCGACTATTATTATCTACTATTATTATTGTTACATGTGTAGTAAAAGCTACTATTATTATCTACTATTATTATTACATATCTAGTAAAAGCGACTATTATTATCTATTATTATTATTACATGTGTAGTAAAAGCGACTATTATTATCTACTATTATTATTATTACATGTGTAGTAAAAGCGACTATTATTATCTACTATTATTATTATTATTACATATCTAGTAAAAGCTACTATTATTATCTACTATTATTATTATTACATGTGTAGTAAAAGCTACTATTATTATCTACTATTATTATTATTGCATCTGTAGTAAAAGCTACTATTTACTATTATTATTATTACATGTCTAGTAAAAGCTACAATTATTATCAACTATTATTATTATTATTACATGTCTAGTAAAAGCTACTATTATTATCTACTATTATTATTATTACATGTCTAGTAAAAGCGACTATTATTATCTACTATTATTATTATTACATGTCTAGTAAAAGCGACTATTATTATCTACTATTACTATTATTGTTACATGTGTAGTAAAAGCTACTATTATTATCTACTATTATTATTATTACATGTCTCGTAAAAGCTACTATTATTATCTACTATTATTATTATTACATGTCTCATAAAAGCTACTATTATCTACTATTATTATTATTGCATGTCTCGTAAGAGCTACTATTATTATCTATTATTATTATTATTACATGTCTAGTAAAAGCTACTATTATTATCTACTATTATTATTATTACATGTCTCGTAAAAGCTACTATTATTATCTACTATTATTATTATTACATGTCTAGTAAAAGCTACTATTATTATCTACTATTATTATTATTACATGTCTAGTAAAAGCTACTATTATTATCTACTATTATTATTATTGCATGTGTAGTAAAAGCTACTATTTACTATTATTATTATTACATGTCTAGTAAAAGCTACAATTATTATCAACTATTATTATTATTATTACATGTCTCGTAAAAGCTACTATTATTATCTACTATTATTATTATTACATGTCTCGTAAAAGCTACTATTTACTATTATTATTATTACATGTCTCGTAAAAGCTACTATTATTATCTACTATTATTGTTAGTACATGTCTCGTAAAAGCTACTATTATTATCTACTATTATTATTACATATCTAGTAAAAGCGACTATTATTATCTACTATTATTATTATTACATGTGTAGTAAAAGCGACTATTATTATCTACTATTATTATTGTTACATGTGTAGTAAAAGCTACTATTATTATCTACTATTATTATTACATATCTAGTAAAAGCGACTATTATTATCTACTATTATTATTATTACATGTGTAGTAAAAGCGACTATTATTATCTACTATTATTATTATTACATGTGTAGTAAAAGCGACTATTATTATCTACTATTATTATTATTACATATCTAGTAAAAGCGACTATTATTATCTACTATTATTATTATTACATGTGTAGTAAAAGCGACTATTATTATCTACTATTATTATTGTTACATGTGTAGTAAAAGCTACTATTATTATCTACTATTATTATTATTACATGTCTCGTAAAAGCTACTATTATTATCTACTATTATTATTATTACATGTCTCGTAAAAGCTACTATTATTATCTACTATTATTATTATTACATGTCTCATAAAAGCTACTATTATTATCTACTATTATTATTATTACATGTCTCGTAAAAGCTACTATTATTATCTACTATTATTATTATTACATGTCTAGTAAAAGCTACAATTATTATCTACTATTATTATTATTACATGTCTCGTAAAAGCTACTATTATTATCTACTATTATTATTATTACATGTGTAGTAAAAGCGACTATTATTATCTACTACTATTATTATTATTACATGTCTCGTAAAAGCTACTATTATTATCTACTATTATTATTATTATTATCTACTATTATTATTATTACATGTCTCGTAAAAGCTACTATTATTATCTACTATTATTATTATTACATGTCTAGTAAAAGCTACTATTATTATCTACTACTATTATTATTATTACATGTCTCGTAAAAGCTACTATTATTATCTACTATTATTATTATTATTATCTACTATTATTATTATTACATGTCTCGTAAAAGCTACTATTATTATCTACTATTATTATTATTACATGTCTCGTAAAAGCTACTATTATTATCTACTATTATTATTATTACATGTGTAGTAAAAGCTACTATTATTATCTACTATTATTATTATTACATGTGTAGTAAAAGCTACTATTATTATCTACTATTATTATTATTACATGTCTAGTAAAAGCTACTATTATTATCTACTACTATTATTATTACATGTCTAGTAAAAGCTACAATTATTATCTACTATTATTATTATTACATGTCTAGTAAAAGCTACTATTATTATCTACTATTATTATTATTATTACATGTCTAGTAAAAGCTACAATTATTATCTACTATTATTATTATTACATGTCTCGTAAAAGCTACTATTATTATCTACTATTATTATTATTACATGTGTAGTAAAAGCTACTATTATTATCTACTATTATTATTATTATTACATGTCTAGTAAAAGCTACAATTATTATCTACTATTATTATTATTACATGTCTAGTAAAAGCTACTATTATTATCTACTATTATTATTATTATTACATGTCTAGTAAAAGCTACAATTATTATCTACTATTATTATTATTACATGTCTCGTAAAAGCTACTATTATTATCTACTATTATTATTATTACATGTGTAGTAAAAGCGACTATTATTATCTACTACTATTATTATTATTACATGTCTCGTAAAAGCTACTATTATTATCTACTATTATTATTATTATTATCTACTATTATTATTATTACATGTCTCGTAAAAGCTACTATTATTATCTACTATTATTATTATTACATGTCTAGTAAAAGCGACTATTATTATCTACTATTATTATTGTTACATGTGTAGTAAAAGCTACTATTATTATCTACTATTATTATTATTACATGTGTAGTAAAAGCGACTATTATTATCTACTATTATTATTATTACATGTCTCGTAAAAGCTACTATTATTATCTACTATTATTATTATTACATGTCTCATAAAAGCTACTATTATTATCTACTATTATTATTATTACATGTCTCGTAAAAGCTACTATTATTATCTACTATTATTATTATTACATGTCTAGTAAAAGCTACAATTATTATCTACTATTATTATTATTACATGTCTCGTAAAAGCTACTATTATTATCTACTATTATTATTATTACATGTGTAGTAAAAGCGACTATTATTATCTACTACTATTATTATTATTACATGTCTCGTAAAAGCTACTATTATTATCTACTATTATTATTATTATTATCTACTATTATTATTATTACATGTCTCGTAAAAGCTACTATTATTATCTACTATTATTATTATTACATGTCTAGTAAAAGCTACTATTATTATCTACTACTATTATTATTATTAC
>NC_084572.2:34356802-34399302 GCF_033978685.3 Nerophis lumbriciformis | reverse complement strand
CACTCCACTTTATGATATTGACACTACACTTTATGGTATTGACACTACACTTTATGATATTGACACTACACTTTATGGTATTGACACTACACTTTATGATATTGACACTACACTTTATGATATTGACACTATACAATATGATGATAACACTACACTGGATGATATTGACACCATACAATATGATAGGGACACTACACTTTATGATGGTGACACTACACTTTATAATATGAATGATGATGATAATAATATGAATGATGATGTTTCCTCACATGTCAGGTGTTTGATACATGTTGTCCTCTTCCTCGTCTTCATTGTGCGTCTTCCTGCTGCTCGCCTCTTTTTTTAGCACCTGGGTGTGACTGCGGCGCCTCCACACCAGCGCCTTCACGTGCACGCCACACAGCGTGCATCACGTCCTGGCCATGGCGCCTCCCTCGCACATCGCACTGGCGACACACGACGCATAATTAAGACGTGTAGAGAGGCGGGGGAACAGGATGTTTGCTTCGAGACGAGCACTTACTGGAGGTCAAAGTTCATGTTGACGTCTTTTGAAGGAGTCCTTTTCTAGCGCTCTGACTTCTTGCCTTCCAAGATGTCTGACATCAAAGGTCAAGTGTCTTTGTGAGCACGTTCAGCTTCTGAGTCCATGTCTTGCAATAATACACTGAAACACTAGGGGCGCCATTCTCTGTACTACTTGTTGGTAAACAGAGTGTTGTTGCGACTGGAACTTATCCATCACTAATGTACCGCACTGCTAAAATAAAATAACATAACACAACACAATAAAACGTTAAATAAAATAACATAACGCAATAAAACATTAAATAAAATAACATAACATAACAACAATAACACAACACTACAATAACACAACATAACATCAAAAACACAACACATCAACAATATTACAGCATAACACAAAATAACAAAAACAACAATAACGCAACACAACATAAGATAAACAACAAAACATATAACAACAATAACACAACACAACACATCAACAATATTACAGCATAACACAAAATAACAAAAACAACAATAACGCAACACAACATAAGATAAACAACAAAACCTATAACAACAATAACACAACACAACAAAACATAACACAACATAACTTAAAATACCAATAATAACACAACACACCAAAGCATAACACAACACAGCATAACACAACACAACAATAACACAACATAACTCAACGTAATAACACAACATGACAACAATAACACAACATAACATAACCAAAAAAACACAACCAAACAAGATAACACAACAAAACACGGTATAACAAAACATAACATAACAACAATGACACAACATCACAACAATAACGCGACAAATCACAACACAACATAACCACAATAACGTGACAAATCACAACACAACATAACAACAATAACACAACATAACAACAATAACACAACTAATCACAGCATAACATAACAAAAATAACACAACCAAACACAACATAACAGCAACAATAATACCACACAACATAACTTAAAATAACAAAATAACACAACCAAACACAGCATAACATAGCAAAAATAACACAACCAAACACAACATAACAAAAATAACACAACCAAACACAACATGACAAAAATAACACAACCAAACACAACATAGCACATCATAACATAACAACAATAACACAATCAAACACAGCATAACACAACACAACAATAACACAACATAACTCAACGTAATAACACAACATGACAACAATAACACAACATAACATAACCAAAAAAAACACAACCAAACAAGATAACACAACAAAACACGGTATAACAAAACATAACATAACAACAATAACACAACATCACAACAATAACGTGACAAATCACAACACAACATAAACACAATAACGTGACAAATCACAACACAACATAACAACAATAACACAACATAACAACAATAACGCAACTAATCACAGCATAACATAACAAAAATAACACAACCAAACACAACATAACAGCAACAATAATACCACACAACACAACTTAAAATAACAAAATAACACAACCAAACACAGCATAACATAGCAAAAATAACACAACCAAACACAACATAACAAAAATAATACAACCAAACACAACATGACAAAAATAACACAACCAAACACAACATAGCACATCATAACATAACAACAATAACACAATCAAACACAACATAACACAAAATAACAAAAAAACACAACCAAACACAACATGACAAAAAATAACACAACACAACATAACATAACAAAAATAACACAACCAAACACAACATAACATAGCAACAATAACACCACACACCATAACTTAAAATAACAGAATAACATAACACAACATAACATAACAACAATAACACAACCAAACACAACATAACACAACATAACATAACAAAAATAACACAACCAAACACAACATAACACAAAATAACAAAAAACCCAACCAAACACAACATAACAAAAATAACACAACAGAACACAACATAACCAAAAAAACACAACATAACAAAAATAACACAACATAACATAACAACATAACATAACATATCATAACAACAATAACACAACATAACACAAAATAACAAAAAACACAACCAAACACAACACAAATAACACAACTAAACATAACAACAATTACACAACATAGCACAACATAACAAAACACAAATTACACAACCAAACATAACATAACAACAATAGCACAACCAAACACAACAGAACATAACAACAATAACACAACCAAACACAACATAACAGCAACAATAATACCACACAACATAACTTAAAATAACAAAATAACACAACCAAACACAGCATAACATAGCAAAAATAACACAACCAAACACAACATAACAAAAATAACACAACCAAACACAACATGACAAAAATAACACAACCAAACACAACATAGCACATCATAACATAACAACAATAACACAATCAAACACAACATAACACAAAATAACAAAAACACACAACCAAACACAACATGACAAAAAATAACACAACACAACATAACATAACAAAAATAACACAACCAAACACAACATAACATAGCAACAATAACACCACACACCGTAACTTAAAATAACAGAATAACATAACACAACATAACATAACAACAATAACACAACCAAACACAACATAACACAACATAACATAACAAAAATAACACAACCAAACACAACATAACACAAAATAACAAAAAACCCAACCAAACACAACATAACAAAAATAACACAACAGAACACAACATAACCAAAAAAACACAACATAACAAAAATAACACAACATAACATAACAACATAACATAACATATCATAACAACAATAACACAACATAACACAAAATAACAAAAAACACAACCAAACACAACACAACACAAATAACACAACTAAACACAACATAACAACAATTACACAACATAGCACAACATAACAAAACACAAATTACACAACCAAACATAACATAACAACAATAGCACAACCAAACACAACAGAACATAACAACAATAACACAACAGAACATAACAACAATACATTTTTACTGCAATTGTTGATCATAAGTCAGAGAAGGTGTGACACTCTCACAGCAGTTGTCACAGAGGAAGTAATGTTCCGTGAAAGCCGTTTAAGTCGACGCCCCTTGGATTGACTGACTCACGTCAACAGAAGCGCTTGTTGCACATTTACTTTGTCCAAAGACATATCACACTTTTTTTGTTGTTTTCACATATTTTCATTTAAATTTGAAATATTGAACATAAATGTTTGCATTCTCGGTCAAATCCAGATTAATACTGTCACGCTTTTATTTTGAAGCCTTCTTAGCACCGAACAGGAAGTTTGTGTGTATGTTTTATTGTTTGCGTAACGAGTCAGTAACTAAGTAGTTGCTTAGCGACAATGAGGAAGTTAGCACATGTCGACAACAACGGAACACATGTCATAGAAACGAGCGCTCGCATTTGGTGTCGACATGAGCGGTCCACCATCAACGTCAACTAAAGCGGGCATTTTGTTTTAGTTATTAGCACAACACAGTGGACCAGGATCACAAGAGTTGGGCCACATAGACGTGTTATGGACAGATAACTTCCTGGTAGTCACAACTAACTTCCTGGTAGCCTATAGCTAACTTCCTGGTCACCTATAGCTAACGTCATGGTTCGCTAACTTCCTGGTTGCCTATAGCTAACTTCCTGGTTGCCTACAGCTAACTTCCTGGTTGGCTCTAGCTAACTTCCTAGTTGCCTATAACTAACTTCCTAGTCGAATATAGCTAACTTCCTGGTCGCCTATAGCTAATTTCCTGGTCGCCTCTAGCTAACTTCCTGGTGGCCTAAAACTAACTTCCTGGTTGCCTCTAGCTAACTTCCTGGTCGTCTCTAGCTAGCTTCCTAGTCGCCTATAGCTAACTTCCTAGTCGAATATAGCTAACTTCCTGGTTGCCTATAGCTAACTTCCTAGTCGAATGTAGCTAGCTTCCTAGTTGCCTATAGCTAACTTCCTAGTCGAATATAGCTAACTTCCTGTTTGAGTATAGCTAACTTCCTGGTCGGCTCTAGCTAACTTCCTAGTTTCCTATAGCTAACTTCCTAGTTGCCTATAGCTAACTTTTTGGTCGCCTATAGCTAACTTCCTGGTCGCCTATAGCTAACTTCCTAGTTGCCTATAGCTAACTTCCTAGTTGCCTATAGCTAACTTTTTGGTCGCCTATAGCTAACTTCCTGGTCGCCTATAGCTAACTTCCTAGTTGCCTATAGCTAACTTCCTAGTCGCCAATAGCTAACTTCCTGGTCGGCTCTAGCTAACTTCCTGGTCGGCTCTAGCTAACTTCCTAGTTGCCTATAACTAACTTCCTAGTCGAATATAGCTAACTTCATAGTCGAATATAGCTAACTTCCTGGTCACCTATAGCTAATTTCCTGGTCGCCTCTAGCTAACTTCCTGGTCGCCTAAAACTAACTTCCTGGTTGCTTCTAGTTAACTTCCTTGTCGTCTCTAGCTAGCTTCCTAGTCGCCTATAGCTAACTTCCTAGTCGAATATAACTAACTTCCTAGTCGAATATAGCTAACTTCCTGGTTGCCTATAGCTAACTTCCTGGTCGCCTATAGCTAACGTCATGGTTCGCTAACTTCCTTGTTGCCTATAGCTAACTTCCTAGTCGAATATAACTAACTTCCTAGTCGAATATAGCTAACTTCCTGGTTGCCTATAGCTAACTTCCTGGTCGCCTATAGCTAACGTCATGGTTCGCTAACTTCCTTGTTGCCTATAGCTAACTTCCTAGTCGAATACAACTAACTTCCTAGTCGAATATAGCTAACTTCCTGGTTGCCTATAGCTAACTTCCTGGTAGCCTATAGCTAACTTCCTAGTTGCCTATAGCTAACTTCCTGGTCGCCTATAGCTAACTTCCTGGTCACCTATAGCTAACGTCATGGTTCGCTAACTTCCTTGTTGCCTATAGCTAACTTCCTAGTCGAATATAGCTAACTTCCTGTTTGAATATAGCTAACTTCCTGGTCGCCTATAGCTAACTTCCTATTCGAATATAGCTAACTTCCTAGTCGAATATAGCTAACTTCCTGTTTGAATACAGCTAACTTCCTGGTCGCTATAGCTAGCTTCCTAGTCGCCTATAGCTAACTTCCTAGTCGAATATAGCTAACTTCCTGTTTGAGTATAGCTAACTTCCTGGTCGGCTCTAGCTAACTTCCTAGTTGCCTATAGCTAACTTCCTAGTTGTCTATAGCTAACTTTTTGGTTGCCTACAGCTAACTGCTAACTTCCTTGTCGCCTATAGCTAACTCTTTAGTCGCCTATAGCTAACTTCCTAATCACCTATAGCTAACTTCCTAGTCGAATATAGCTAACTTCCTGGTTGCCTATAGCTAACTTCCTGGTCGCCTATAGCTAACTTCCTGGTCACCTATAGCTAACGTCATGGTTCGCTAACTTCCTCGTTGCCTATAGCTAACTTCCTGGTTGCCTATATCTAACTTCCTGGTCGCATATAGCTAACTTCCTGGTCACCTATAGCTAACGTCATGGTTCGCTAACTTCCTGGTTGCCTATAGCTAACTTCCTAGTCGAATATAGCTAACTTCCTCGTCGAATATAGCTCACTTCCTGGTCGCCTATAGCTAACTTCCTAGTCGAATATAGCTAACTTCCTGTTTGAGTATAGCTAACTTCCTGGTCGGCTCTAGCTAACTTCCTAGTTGCCTGTAGCTAACTTCCTAGTTGCCTATAGCTAACTTTTTGGTCGCCTATAGCTAACTGCTAACTTCCTGGTCGCCTATAGCTAACTGCTAACTTCTTGGTCGCCTATAGCTAACTCCTTAGTCGCCTATAGCTAACTTCCTAATCACCTACAGCTAACTTCCTGGTCGCCTCTAGCTAACTTCCTAGTCGCCTATAGCTAACTTCCTGGTCGCCTATAGCTAACTTCCTGGTCGTCTATAGCTAACTTCCTAGTCGCCTATAGCTAACTTCCTGGTCGCCTATAGCTAACTTCCTGGTCGTCTATAGCTAACGTCCTAGTCGAATATAGCTAACTTCCTGGTCGTCTATAGCTAACTTCCTAGTCGCCTATAGCTAACTTCCTGGTCGCCTATAGCTAACTTCCTGGTCGTCTATAGCTAACGTCCTAGTCGAATATAGCTAACTTCCTAGTCGTCTATAGCTAACTTCCTAGTCGCCTATAGCTAACTTCCTGGTCGCCTATAGCTAACTTCCTGGTCGTCTATAGCTAACTTCCTGGTCGCCTATAGCTAACTTCCTAGTCGCCTATAGCTAACTTCCTGGTCGCCTATAGCTAACTTCCTAGTCGAATATAGCTAACTTCCTGTTTGAATACAGCTAACTTCCTGGTCGCTATAGCTAGCTTCCTAGTCGCCTATAGCTAACTTCCTAGTCGAATATAGCTAACTTCCTGTTTGAGTATAGCTAACTTCCTGGTCGCCTATAGCTAACTTCCTGGTCGTCTATAGCTAACTTCCTGGTCGCCTATAGCTAACTTCCTAGTTGTCTATAGCTAACTTTTTGGTTGCCTATAGCTAACTGCTAACTTCCTGGTTGCCTATAGCTAACTTCCTGATTGTTTTGTAAAAACCAGCAGCACTCGTGCAGAACTACATTTAATCAGCGTGTTTGACTTTTAATGTAAAAACACAAGATTTTTGCTACTCTAACCTTTTTTTTTGTATATAAACTCTTTAATATTTTTGAACTGTTGTATGTTGGCCACATGTTGGCTAATATTAGAAACAGCTCTAAAAAAATTTAAAAAAATGTTTCAAAACATCCAATGAAATTTTTTTATTCTAATAAAAATATATATAAATGATAAAAAATATTATTGATGTTTTGTTTTTTGTGAGGGAACACCTAATGTACCTAATGAAGTATCTAATGAAGTGGCCAGCCGTGTCGGGTCACGCTAGCAGGATGTGATTCATAACTCTGTTGTAATCCACAGGAAGTGGTGTGACCTAGTGCGTGTGTGTGTGTGTGTGTGTGTGTGTGTGTGTGTGTGTGTGTGTGTGTGTGTGTGTGAGCACCAGATTAAAGGATCCAGACTGGTCCCTCTTTAAAGGATTGAACCCGCTGATCTTTGGCCCACATGGTGTGAACAATCGCCACAACAGAACTTCTGAGATATTTTTAGTTGTTTTTTTGTCACATGTCAATCTTTATTAACACAAAACAAAACAGCAGCTTTACAAGTGAGGTAAAGAATCATTAGTGTTCATCGAAGAGATAGGAGAGTTGTGAAGGTGCAGGCAGCACCTTTATAGCACCTTGTTTGGTCCACCTGTCTGTGTGTGTGTGCGCATGCGCGCGCGTGGCGGCGGTGACCACTGACCGCCTCACTTCCTGCTGATTCACGCTCTCTGAGTCAGCACTTTTCAGCGGGTCACTGGCGTGATTCAGTCCGCCGGGTCGCTCCCATCCGAACTTTTTTCCACTTCGGAGAGCTCGTTCCGTGTCCCGGCCGGTCCGGGGACCGTGTGGGTGCGGGGTCAGCTCAGTGAGCAAAGACATCATCATGGCTCCAAAGTCCAGTGGAGCCTCGCCCGCGGTCTCAGCAGGCCGGTATGACCCGGTTGAGGGACAAAGTCATGAGGGACTCCGCGGGTCCCAGGCGGCAGCTGGCCGGCGGCGGCAGCGCCGAGGAATGTCGCTCCTCTCCCGGCTCCAGCCTCGCCCTCTTGCTGGGGAGGAAGTCCGGCGCCGCTGACGTCTTTCCTCGCCGCTTCCTGGAGCGACTCGTCGGGCTGCGGTTCTCTTTGTCCTCGACGAGCTCCCCCTCCTCCATGTCCTCCTCCTCCTCCTCCTCCGTGTCGACCGCGTCCGCCTCCTGGCGCGCACCTCCCCCCGCCGCGGCGCTCGGCTCGGCGGGGGTCGGCTCCGGCTGGGGCGGCTCCGCCTCGGCCACCTCGTCCGCCTCGGCCGCCTCGTCCGTGCCGCACTCCATGGGCGGCGGCGAGGACAAGTGGTAAATGTCCCGCGCGGAGCGCATGACCAGGGAGAGCAGGAGGCTCCGGTGCAGTCTCAGCCCGCCTCGCTGCGTCCTGGACGCGTACAGCTTGCTGATGGACACCGCCAGAACCCTGCGGGCCTCCGCGTTCACCTCCATTGTTGTCGCCTCGATCATTGCTCTCGGTGCGTATTTACGCGCGTCTTCTTTTTCTACTCTTTTGTGAAAAAAAAGATTGTTGTTGTTTTTTTAAAAAGTGGACTTTAAAAAGTTTATTTATTCCGGCTTTGTTAGTGCGAGCGGAAGGCGTCACTGAGGAGGATTGAGAGCTCAGGACGCGCGGGGTGATTTTTATGTCCTCTGTGACGTCACGCCGCATTCCTCAGACAGCAGGCTCCGCCCACACCTGCTGCACGCGCACACGCACGCGCGCCACATGTTCCGTCGAGCTTGTTTCTTCTCAGTTTTTAGTTTCTCTTCCCCATTTTCTCCTCTTCCGCTTCACGTCGTGTCCACTTTTAAACCTCATCTCTGACTAAATGACTTATTCTAAATCTGTTATTGTTATATTTTGTGGCAGAAACAATGACATCCGGGAAGTTAGATATGGAGGTTTGGATAATGAATAAATGTCACTGAATTTTGTGAACTTATTTTTTTGACATCAATTTATGCATAAAACTCAGTTTAAGAAAAAATCAGTGTAAAAAAGTATAGTCTATAAAAATCCGTGTGAATTTTTTTTTATGTTTGTGTTTAAAAATTCCGTATAAAAAAAATCTGAATAGGACATTTTTTGTGTAATAAAAATTCAGTGTAAAAGAAAATTCAGTCTATAAAAATGCAGTATAAAAAAATTTCAATGTAAAATGTAAAAAAAAAAAAAACAGTGTTCAGTGTAAAAAAAATTAGTGTACAAAAAAATCTGTGTTTAAAAATTCTGTATAAAAAAATCCTGAATAGAACATTTTTTGTGTAGTAAAAATTCAGTGTAAAAAAAAGTCAGTGTAAAAGAAAATTCAGTCTATAAAAATACAGTGTAAAAAAATGTCAATGTAAAATGTAAAAAAAAAAAAATCAGTGTTGAAAAATTCAGTGTAAAAACATTTGGTGTACAAAAAAAACTGTTGAAAAATTCCGTATAAAAAAATCCTGAATAGAACATTTTTTGTGTAATAAAAATTCAGTGTAAAAAAAAATTCAGTGTAAAAGAAAATTAATTCTATGAAAATCCAGTATAAAAAAATGTCAAAAAAAAAAATCAGTGTTGAAGATTCAGTGTAAAAAAATTTGGTGTACAAAAAAAATCTGTGTTCAAAAATTCCGTATAAAAACATTCTGAATAGAAAATTTTTGGTGTAATAAAAATTCACTGTAAAATAAATTCAGTGTTAAAGAAAATTCAGTCCATAAAAATCCAGTGTAACATTTTTTTAAATGTAAAATGTAAAAAAAAAATCAGTGTAGAAAAATTCTGTGTTGAAAAATTCCGTATAAAAAAATTCTGAATAGAACATTTTTTGTGTGATAAAAATTCAGTGTAAAAAATCCAGTATAAATGTAAAAAATAAATAAAATCAGTGTTGAAAAATTCTGTGTAAAAAAAATAGGTGTATAAAAAAACAGTGGAAAAATATAGTATATTGAAAATAAATTCAGTGTAAAAATTCAGTATAAAAATCAGTGTATGAAAATTTCTTATAAACAATTCAGTGTAAGAAAAAATTGGGTGTAAAAAAATCAGCGAATAAAAATTCTGTGTAAATAAATTCAGCGTATAAAAGATCCAGTCCGTAAAAATCCAGTGTATGACAAAATCAGTGTAAAATAAATTCAGTGTTAAATAAAATAAGTGTAAAAAAAATTCAGTTCATAAAAATTCAGTACTGAAGCAGATGATCTCGTCTCAGAACCAGCCAACAAAGTGTTTTAGTGTACATATACTTAATATTTATAGACAGATTTTATTTTTTTTGGACTGAATTTTTTTACACTGATTTTTTACACAATGAATTATAAAGCACTGCATATTGACAAACTGAATAAATCTATTGGCAGAAAACAAGCTTTCGTAATAAAAACACTAACTAACCCCCAAAGTTAGCGTTCCTTTTTTCCCCAGTTTATCGACATCAAACTGCTTAAGGTGTCCAAATAACAATCTACAATGTCGTAAATGTTCAAATGTGCCTGATGTTGTGGCTGCAGTTTTATTGTTGTCATGTAAACACGAGGAGTTTCACTAAAGTCACTGACGTCATGTTTATCGTCTGCCAAAAGAAAAAGAAATGAATTTCCTTGTGTGAGGAAGTTTAAAGAGAAAAAAACCCCACTCAAGTTTCATGGGAGTTTCTCACACACACTCACACTCACACATGACTCACATACTCGCCATACCATATATGGTTTTCCGGTTGTAAAGTCCCCAGAGTGGAAAAGCTGTGACGTTCCCGCCCCGCCTCCTTCTCCTCCTTCTCTTCCTCCTCCTCCCCCGCCCCGCCCGGGCACAGCTGCGGTGACGTCAGCAGCACTCCATATATGGAGCGGAAGCCGGCGTAAACAAGGTTACTTAGCAGCGGCACGAGGTCAAAAGGCAGTCGGGCCGTCACGATGCCTTCACGGACCAATCGGGAGTATGTAATTTATACAAACTAAATGCTGGTAAGTAAAGTGAGCGGCTACAAAAGTTACCACTGTTGTCATGCGTACGTGGTAGACAACCACATTGTGTAGACATGACAAATCCGTTGTGTGAGCCCGACAACAACACTGACTTCGACCGTAGAGCTGAACTTTACGGTGTCCCACAAACGCAGCACATTTGCCTTCCTGTCACTTACGTCATCGCGTTAGGTATCTAGGCTATGCGTCCACAGCTATAAGAATAGACTACACTAGTACAGCTGCACGTTATATAAGAATACTTGTGAAATGGATACTGTGAATTAGTGTCTCATTTAGATCACGTTTAGGTAAAAGTACCGTATTGTCCGCATTTATTTCCTTAAACTTGTACCCTGTGATCAGTTTTATGAAAGTCTACTTGATCGAGTTTATTGTGGATTATTTGCATTAACGTTTATGTAATATGATGCATGTGAAAGTGTACCGAGAGGCTCCTCAGGGGGTAAACCAGAGGTTAACAGTCTGCAGCACATTCTAACAATACTATTAAAGCAAAAACATAAACAAGTGGAATAAAAAGAACAAACAGGTGTAACGAGAAAAAAGTTGCAACGTCGACTCTACACACAAAGCCGCCATGCAGGCTATATATTTTTGCTTCACATCAAATATTTCACTATGAAATATGTTGCATATTTTGTAAGTTTGCCAGTACAAAAAGCTATGTATTAACCAAAAAAAACATTAAAAAAAATAATTTTAAACTTTAAATCAGAAATTGATCTCAAGAATTAAGCGTTGAAAGTAAAAAATATAATAATGTATGACTTATTTTTCAATAGTTTTATGAGTGAGTGCGTTTTGGGTCCCTGAGAATTTTAGTAGGTTGTTTTTTTTAAACTAAACTTACTTATTTAAAAATATAAAGAATCAAAATCAATGTTGTTATGAATTATTGACATATATAAGGCTACAATTACTTAACATACATTTTTTTTATTGGGGAGGGAGGTTTGCATATTTTGTGTTTTTGCCATAAACAATTATTGATTATTGACTATTTTATTGATTATGGGACAAGCAGTAGAAAATGGATGGATTGTACTTTTTCGTCACTTATTGTTTGTCTTTGGTACACTAATGTGTATATTTTAGGCCATTGGTTCTTTGTTTTATTTTTGCAAAAATATATACATCTATTTTTATATTGCTCTTTTTATCTTTGGTATGAACATTATTATGTAAACTCGAAGTTATTTATTTATTTATTTTTTTTTGGTTCTTTGTTGTTGTTATTTTTGTATTACAACATTTTATTATTTGATCATGTTGTACTGCATTGTAATCTTTTGTTTTGCGATTGTGTGATGTTTTTTGCCTGGACCCCAGAAAGAATAGTCTCCACTGCGGTGTAGACCAATGGGATCCTTAATAAACTAAACTAAACTAAATTAAACTAAACAAAAACACGATTTTATTTGACATAAAGTGCATAAAACATTTTTAAAAATTCTATATTGACAGATCTGAAGTTGATCAGGAGATTCAAGCGTTTAGAGTAAAAATATATATAAATATAATAATAATAATAATATTTTACTTATTTTTAACACTTTATGAGTGGTGCCCTTTTGATCCCTGAGAATTTTAGTGGCATTTAGAAAGAAAAAAAACTGTCGTTACGCAACCACAACAACAACAAAAATAATCACAATAAACATTGTTTTGAATAATTGATCTATGTAAGGCTCCAATTACTTCATATTAAATATTCCACTTTGAATTGCTTTTGTTTTTTGGGGGGCGGAGGGATGTTGCATATTTTGTGTTTTTGCCATAAAAAATAGATTTTTGTTTTAAACATAAAGTGCAAAAATATAAAAAAAAAATAATAATAATATCACCAGATCGGAAATTGATCAGGAGATTCAAGCTTTGAAAGTAAGAATAAATAAATAAATACTTATTTTTAGCACCTTATGAGTGGTGCCTTTGTGGATCCGTGAAATGCTTAGTGGCATTTTAAAAAATCAAAAGTCATTGCTCCAAAAAAAAAAGTAAAAAAAGAATAAAAACAAATGTTTTAAATTATCAACCTATTTTAGGCTCCAATTACTTCCACTTTGAAATTTTTTTGGGGGGGAATGGTTGCATATTATGTGTTTTTGCCATGAAAAACAGTGTTTTCTTTCAAATAAAGGGCATACAACATTAAAATAAAATAAAAACTTTATATAGACAGGTCTGAAGTTGATCTATAGATTCAGGTATTAAAAATAATATATGACTTAATTGTTCTAATATTTATGACCGAGACCCTTCCCGGTCCACGGGACTAAACTTGAGGGGAGCCCTAAAGGTCAAAAAAAAAAAAATCAATATATTATATTGGTTTCGAATATTAAAAATACCAAAGTTTGAGTTTTCAGTGGCAAAAAGTTGACCCGCCCCTAGGGTAAACGGTTATAAAAGACGCTTCCTGAAAACCGTCTTGTGCTTGAGTCACATGTTTATTCTGTGTTAGTCTTCACGCCGATTAAGCCCTGGCATGATTGCATGCTTTTATAAGACAAGCAGCCGTGACCTCGCTACATGCCGCCACCCGACCGGTTACCACGGCAACGCTGTGCGGAGTGTGCGTTGTCGTACTGCCTCCGCCTGAGGCCAACTGGCTTGGCAAGGAATGTGCATGTGTGTGTTTGTGCATGTTTTGCGTGTGTGTTGCCCCGCACCACATGAGCCGACCTCGTGTCGGCGGCCATCTTTGACCCAAACACACTCCACAATGTTTTATTTTCCACCCATTGGAGTGTGTGTGACGTCACCGCACTTATTGTTATTGTTTTATATTTAGATGCAACGAGAGCCCACCTAATTGGAGCCGCAATTATCGCGCCGCATCTAAATATAGCTTCTTTTGTTGTTGTCATTCAACGTTTGCTTGTCTTTTTTTGTTTTGTCGTGATCGGCGAAAAGCAGCTTATAGAACGCTGACGAAAAGTAGGTCATCTATACAAGGAGCACTTGAAGGCACCGCGAGGTAAAAGGGTCACACTCTCCTCTATTTCTGAACACAACACTGTTATCCTGCAGCTTATTTTGTCCTGTCATTGTCATGCCACACACACACACACACACACACACACACACACACACACACACACACACACACACATACACACACACACACACACACACACACACACACACACACTTTGTGTCCTTATGGTCAATGGTCCAAACACTACAAGCACATAAATGTTATTATTTATTTATAAATGACAACAAACACAATAAAATCAAATGCAATAGGAAAATACTCTGAATTTAAAAAATATATATGACAAAAAAAAGTCTGGAAATATCAAAAATACACACACAGAAGTTTTTATTTTTATTTTGTATTATTTATGTAATTTTTTTTATCAAACAATTGAAGACACAAAGAGTACGTATTAAAATATACAGATTAAATTGACAGGCACAGAAGTTAGCCAGGCTACTAGGAAGTTAGCCAGGCTACTAGGAAGTTAGCAATGCTACCAGGAAGCTAGCTATAGGCTACCAGGAAGTTAGCAATGCAACCCGGAAGTTACCTATAGGCTACCAGGAAGTTAGCTATAGGCTACTAGGAAGCTAGCAATACTACCAGGAAGTTAACTATAGACTACCAGGAAGTTAGCTATAGGCTACTAGGAAGTTAGCAATGCTACCAGGAAGCTAGCTATAGGCTACCAGGAAGCTATCAGATCTTGTATTATTATTGTATTATTACAGATATTGTAAGATTGGAAACTGTAGCTGCCATTATGTGATGTTTTCAGATTTTTACAACAAAGTTCTAAAGCTTAGTGATACATCAGATATATCAGATTGATCGTGAGGGGGTGTGACGTTTATATGTTGTCAATATTCAGTGTTTTATCGCTCATAGTTAATATTGTAAATCCAACATGTACATTCTGGTTGTCTCATTTAGTAAAAAAAAAGAGTAAAATTCCATTCCGTTTTTTAAGGCGGTCTGTCATAACGTTTTTAGCATTCAATCAGACATTAATAGATTTTTATTTTTTGGGGGGAAAAAAAAAAGCACTTTACATTGAGTAAACAACCTCAAAGTGCTACAGTGTATTAAAAAAAAAAAAAAAAAAAGATAATAAAAAAATAAAAAAAAATAAAAACTAGAACAGCCAAATAGCTAAAACTAGTATGCATATTTCTAAAAAAAAAAAAAAAAGGCTTTTTTAAAAAGAAGGGGTTTTAAGCCTTTTTTAAAAGCATCCACAGTCTGTGGTGTCCTCAGGTGGTCAGGGAGAGGTTTGCATATTTTGTGTTTTTGCCATAAACAATTATTGATTATTGACTATTTTATTGATTATGGGGCAAGCAGTAGAAAATGCATGGATTGTACTTTTTCGTCACTTATTGTTTGTCTTTGGTACACTAATGTGTATATTTTAGGCCATTGGTTCTTTGTTTTATTTTTGCAAAAATATATATATATTTTTTTATATTGCTCTTTTTATCTTTGGTATGAACATTATTATGTAAACTCGAAGTTATTGTTTTTTTGTTTTTTTTTGGTTCTTTGTTGTTGTTATTTTTGTATTACAACATTTTATTATTTGATCATGTTATACTGCATTGTAATCTTTTGTTTTGCGATTGTGTTAGGTTTTTTGCCTGGACCCCAGGAAGAATAGTCTCCACTGCGGTGTAGGGATCCTTAATAAACTAAACTAAACTAAACTAAACTAAACTAAACAAAAACAGGATTTTCTTTGACATATAGTGCATAAAACATTTAAAAAAAATTAAAACTAAAACTAGTATGCATATTTCTAAAAAAAAAAGTCTTTTTTAAAAAGAAGGGTTTTTAAGCCTTTTTTAAAAGCATCCACAGTCTGTGGTGCCCTCAGGTGGTCAGGGAGAGCGTTCTACAGACTGGGAGCGGCGAAGCAGAAAGCCCGGTCTCCAATACATTATTGTGAGGTTTTGTATTAGTGTTCTTAAAAATAGATATTCTGGCCCCCAGGCACATTTTTATCTCTAAATGTGCACCCCCCCGAGGCAAAACAATTGCCCAGGCCTGCTATGGAATGTGCCACAGGCCAATAGAAAACAAGCCGCGGGCCATAAATGGTTCCCGGGCGCATTTAGGTCACCTCTGTCATATATTTGATAACATCTATAGACAAACTTGTTCGGTCCTATTAATTTACTTAAATAAAAAAATTAAAAGTCTCATTACCAACTTTGTTTCACTGCCAAGAGTCTCACAGCCAGGCTGACAAAAGAGGCCTGTGAACTTACACAGGATGGGGGGTGGAGGGGGACGGGCAGGATGAGGACAGGAAGGAAGGAAGGGAGAACCGGAGACAGGATGAGGGCGGGACAAATGGAGGCCGCAAATGGGTGGACACGGACAGGGAGGGGTTTGCTGAGCATGCATCTTTTTTCTATCTACAGTATCCATCTATCCATTTATCTATCTATCCATCCATCTATCTATCTATCTATCTATCTATCTATCTATGGTGAGACTATGGAGGCATGTTGTGTTGTTACCGTGGCAACCCCTCGTGTACAAACTGTTCCAGTCACGTCTCTGAACTGCCTTCTTTTCTTTTTTTTCTTTTTTTTTTTTTTACACAATATTCCTAATTGTTGTAATCGACGCAGTTAATAATAGTAAAATTCACCAATAATCGGTATTTATGGAAAGGATAAAAAAAAAAAGTGTTTGAAAGTTTATGCTACAGGTGTCAAACTCAAACTGTACTGCTACATTATTTAAAGTCTGGTAATGATATGCATCAATGGCTTTCTTAATAATATTTGATTGTTTTTCCCGTTAAAACGAGAAAAAAAATACATGTATTGCATGCAATTGCAAATATTTTTATTCAATATTATCTAATAATGTAGCAAATATATTATCACATACTATTTTTTTTCAAAATAAAAATAAATACTCGCTTGACTTTTCTATGAATCTGTAAAATAATGTTAATAATGTGATGTTAGTTACAATTGTGTGAATTTAGGTTGGGGAGTAGTTAGAATATGTCATGATCATTTCTTAATGATACAACGAATATTATGTTATCATACATTAAACATTTTTTTGGTTTAAATAAAAAAAAAATATCGGATTGATTTATGATTTCAAAGCAAGTTATCCATTCAATTGTACATTGTAAGAATGACAATAGATTTTATAGTATTGAAAAAATGGCTCCTCAGTCGTCACAATTTTACCATCTGAAAAAACATGAAACTTTTTTTTTTCCATTTACAGTAATACACCGTAAAAACAATCAACAACCATAGATTTTACGATTTAAAAAAATAATCACTCATTCGCCAGAAAACAGTTGTAGCATTTTATATGCTGTAAAAAAAAATTTAATATTTTTTTTAAAACACTGTAAATTCTATGATACAATTCTAAAGAATGAGCTACCAGTCTACATTTTTTTTTTTAAGGAGTTTGTAAAAAAAATGTATAATGATCAAACGCATAGGAAATTGTGTAATAAGGGGAATCATATACATGTATTTCTTACTTACTCTTATGGCGCGTATGGAATGGAATTACTGCCAAAACTCCAAAAACACTAAACATGTGTTAATTCACGCCTAACGATTCGCATGTAAAAAAAATAAAATAAAAAAAATTATGCAAGTAAAAAAAACTGTTCTTTTCGTTTAGATTTAATTTTTAATTTTTTTTAAATAGTTAAATAAACGATTTGCAAATTGAGAATTAATATTAAATTAATAATAATTTTCTGGAAGTAAACTATTTGCAAGTAAAGAATTCGCAAATAAAAAAATAAATTATTTTAGATAAACAAAATATTTGCCAATAAAAACATTTTTGCAAATAAAAACATTTTTGCAAAAAAAACTAATTTCTTCACTTAAAAAGAGATTTGCAAATATTAAAAAAAAAATTTGCAAGCATGAAAACAATTTTTCTCAATTAAAATAACGCTCTATCAGTATAAAACAATTCTCTCCATTTAAAATTATAAAATTATAAAAACAATTGTCTTCAATTACAAAACGATTTTCAAGTATAAAAACAATTTTCTTAGTTTAATTTTAGTTTATTTGTTATTTCTTCGGTCAGTGGTCAACAAAATAAACAAACAGTTTTACATAAACAAACAGTTGTACGTTCATAAATTGAAAATGTTGCAGACCGAAAGGGTTTAGGCTGAAGTTGAACACTTAATTATTTAAGTGCTTATTTTCTCCAATTTAAAAAACGATTTGTAAGTACGGGGCTCTCCCTTAGAGATAGGGTGAGAAGCTCTGTCATCCGGGGGGAGCTCAAAGTAAAGCCGCTGCTCCTCCACATCGAGAGGAGCCAGATCAGGATGCCACCCGAACGCCTCCCTAGGGAGGTGTTTAGGGCACGTCCGACCAGTAGGAGGCCACGAGGAAGACCCAGGACACGTTGGGAAGACTATGTCTCCCGGCTGGCCTGGGAACGCCTCGGGATCCCCTGGTAGGAGCTGGACGAAATGGCTGGGGAGAGGGAAGTCTGGGCTTCCCTGCTTAGGCTGCTGCCCCCGCGACCCGACCTCGGATAAGCGGAAGAAGAAGAATGGATGGATTTTTTTTCAAATAGTTAAATAAATTATTCGCAAGTAATTGAGAATTATTAATTAAATTAATAGTAATTTTCTGGAAGTAAACTATTTGCAAGTAAAGAATTCGCAAATAAAAAAAGAAGTTATTTTAGATCAACTAAATATTCCGCCATTAAAAACATTTTTGCAAATAAAAAACTTTTTTTTTCAAGTACAAAGAGATTTGCAAGTATAAAAAAAAAAATGTGCAAGCATGAAAACAATTTTCCTCAAATAAAATAACGCTCTGTAACTATAAAACAATTATTTCCACGTAAAAAGAAAAGAAAAAAAAACGATTTGCAAGTATAAAAACAATTGTCTTCAATTACAAAATGATTTGCAAGTATAAAAACAATTTTCTTAGTTTAATTTTAGTTTATTTATTATTTCTTCGGTCAGTGGTCAACAAAATAAACAAACAGTTTTACATAAACAAACAGTTGTACGTTCATAAATTGAAAATGTTGCGGACCGAAAGGGTTTAGGCTGAAGTTTTGATTGATTGATTGAAACTTTAATTAGTAGATTGCACAGTACAGTACATATTCCGTACAATTGACCACTAAATGGTAACACCGAATACGTTTTTCAACTTGTTTAAGTCGGGGTCCACTTAAATAGATTCATGGTACAAATATATACTATCATCATAATACAGTCATCACACAAGATAATCATCAGGGTATATACATTGAATTATTTACATTATTTACAATCCGGGGTGTGGGATGTGGAGGGGTGGGGGTGGGGGTGGGGGGTGAGGTTTGGTTGATATCAGCACTTCAGTCATCAACTATTGCATCATCAGAGAAATGGACATTGAAACAGTGTAGGTCTGTCTTGGTAGGATATGTACAGCGAGTAGTGGACATAGTGAGATCAGAAAGCATAAGAACAAGTATATACATTTGATTATTTATATTTGATTATTTACAATCCGGGGAGGTGGGACGTGGAAGGGAGGGTGTTAGTTTAGGGTTGAAGTTGCCTGGAGGTGTTCTTTTAGTGCGGTTTTGAAGGAGGATAGTGAAGTTGAACACTTAATTATTTAAATTAAAAAAAACGATTTGTAAGTACAAAAACAAACGTCCTCAAGGTAAAACTTTTGGCAAACTGCACAACTCGCTAAGAATGAATATTTATGGTGCGGGTGGGAAAAAAACGAAGCTTTTGGAAAGTTTACGCCGACACCTGAATGCCTCACGTCTGTCATTGCGCAGGCGCGTGACGTACCCCGGAAGCGCCATGTCGCTGGAAGACCCGTTTTTCGTCGTGAAAGGGTAAGAAGTTCATTAAAACATGTTTTAAAACGAATTCGAAGGCATTAATTTAGCACGGACATTTAAATATTTGACGTCTCTCCCACTCGGCGAGTCGCTGTGGGAGCCAAAGACACAAAGTTTGTGTAGGGAGGAGTTTAACTGAATGGCGAGCTAGCTTGGATGCTATCCGCGCGTGCACGTTTAGTTTGCGTCCAGCAAACAAAAAGTCACTTTGACTCCTTCTAATCTTCCCTTTATTTGCTTTTTTTTCATCTGTTTGTTTCTTTTTTTTTTCTTGTACTGTTAACTGTAAGCTGCGATGTTGCGAAACGATGCGAAGTTAGCCTGTGTGTGTTTGCTTCAAAAAAAAGCGAAAGTGTGTGTGTGTGTGTGTGTGTGTGTGTGTGTGTGTGTGTGTGTGTGTGTGTGTGTAAACAAAATGGGCTTTAAAAAGAACACAAACAGTCTGCGTGAAAAACAAATAAAGACTGTGTGTCTTTGTGCTCGTGCGTGTGCAGGGAGGTGCAGAAGGCCACTGCGCGTGCTCGCGGCCTGTTTGACAGGTGGGAGGAGCTACTGCAGGATGGAACTCAGGTGAGTGACATTCCCGGGATTCGAACCCCACGCATTTTTGGGGGGTGGCATGGCGTAGTGTGCCGTGGGAGATAATCTAATTCATACTTGCCAACCCTCCCGGATTTTCCGGGAGACTCCCGAAATTCAGCGCCTCTCCCGAAAACCTCCCGGGACAAATTTTCTCCCGAAAATCTCCCGAAATTCGGGCGGAGCTGGAGGCCACGCCCCCTCCAGTTCCATGCGGACCTGAGTGACGTGTTGACAGCCTGTTCTCACGTCCGCTTTCCCACCATATAAACAGCTAATGATCAAGGTTGAGTTCTTGGTTTCTTATGTGGGTTTATTGTTAGGCAGTTTCATTAACGTCCTCCCAGCGCGGTAACAACACACAACAGCAGTCAAGTTTTGTCCCCCGTAAAGCAGTTCGTCTGCCATAAACAGCAATGTTGTGACACTTTTAAACAGGACAATACTGCCATCTACTGTACATGCATATGTGACCCACCCATAATGTGTCACATTTTTGTGTTGATTTATTTATTTTATTTTGTGGTTTGAATTCGTTTTTGGAGCTGTCATTACACATTTATCAGTATTCACATTGGTCAGTAGGGGGCAGTAGGGCGTTTCTTCCCAATTGAATGCTATCACCTGCAGACCGGAAGTGTCTTGTCATTCTGATGAGCGCGACCAGTCTGTGAACAATTCAAACGTCCTGTGTGCTTTTTCCTCCTGTATAACAGGTTAGTTTTGGTGAATCAACTCACTGAATAATTTTACATGTGATCTTTATAAGTTTAAGTACACATTCTGATGGTGGAGCCTAGCTCTAAAGTGTTTTTGAGTTGTAGTTTGCATTTGTGAATGAATCCAGTGCACAGCTGCAGTAATCAATACAAAAAGGCGACGTGAGTGCGCAATGTTTATATAGGAACTTCTGATCCTAATTCAGACTCCCAAATTAGAGCTCCCGTTTTCTTATTGATTTTATAATGTATATTTGTATAATGTGTGTGTTCTGAAATAGTGACAGAGAATAGAACAAGGATGGACAATTCAACCCTTAACTCAACAATGACTAGATGAGTGTTATGTGTGTGTATATGTGTAAATAAATGAACACTGAAATTCAAGTATTTATTTTATTTATTTATATATATATGTGTATATATATGTGTATATATATATATATATATATATATATATATATATAGCTAGAATTCACTGAAAGTCAAGTATTTCTTATATATATCTTAACCACGCCCCCAACCACGCCCCCCAACCCCCACCCCCCCCCACCTCCCGAAATCGGAGGTCTCAAGGTTGGCAAGTATGATCTAATTTCACCTATTTGGGTTAAAATTAGAGATGTCCGATAATGGCTTTTTTGCCGATATCAGATATCCGATATTCTGATATTGTCCAACTCTTAATTACCGATTCCGATATCAACCGATACCAATATATACAGTCGTGGAATTAACACATTATTATGCCGAATTTTGTTGTGATGCATTAAACAATGTAACAAGGTTTTCCCAAAATAAATCAACTCAAGTTATGGAAAAAAATGCCAACATGGCACTGCAATATTTATTATTGAAGTCACAAAGGGCATTATTTTTTTTAACATGCCTCAAAACAGCAGCTTGGAATTTGGGACATGCTCTCCCTGAGAGAGCATGAGGAGGTTGAGGTGGGGGGGTAGGAGGTAGGGAGGGGTGTATATTGTAGCGTCCCGGAAGAGTTAGTGCTGCAAGGGGGTCTGGGTATTTGTTCTGTTGTGTTTATGTTGTGTTACGGTGCGGATGTTCTCCCGAAATGTGTTTGTCATTCATGTTTGGTGTGAGTTCACAGTGTGGCGCATATTTGTAAGAGTGTTAAAGTTGTTTATACGGCCACCCTCAGTGTTACCTGTATGGCTGTTGACCAAGTATGTGTGCATTCACTTGTGTGTGTGAAAAGCCGTAGATATTATGTGATTGGGCCGGCACGCAAAAGCAGTGCCTTTAAGGTTCATTGGCGCTCTGTACTTCTCCCTACGTCCGTGTACACAGCGGCGTTTTAAAAAGTCATACATTTTACTTTTTGAAGCCGATTATTTCCAATATTACACTGTAAAGCATTTATCGGCCGATAATATCGGCAGTCCGATATTTTCGGACATCCCTAGTTAGAAATATTTTTTGCAAACCAGTAATTGTAGTCTGCAAATGATGTGTTGTTGTTGAGTGTCGGTGCTGTCTAGAGCTCGGCAGAGTAACCGCGTAATACTCTTCCATATCAGTAGGGGGCAGCAGGTAGCTAATTGCTTTGTAGATGTCAGAAACAGCAGGAGGCAGGGTGCAGGTAAAAAGGTGTCTAATGCTTAAACCAAAAATAAACACAAGGTGAGTGCCCCTAAGAAATGTAATTGAAGCTTAGGGAAGGCTATGCAGAACAAAACTAAAACTGAACTGGCTGCAAAGTAAACACAAACAGAATGCTGGACGACAGCAAAGACTTACTGTGGAGCAAAGACGGCGTCCACAAAGTACATCCGAACATGACATGACAATCGACAATGTCCCCATAAAGAAGGATAAAAACAACTAAAATCTTCTTGATTGCTAAAACAAAGTAGATGTGGGAAATATCGCTCAAAGGAAAACAGGAAAATACAAAAAAAAAAAAAAAGCTATTAAAATAGGAGCGCAAGACAACAACTAAAACACTACAGACAGGAAAACAGCAATAAACTCCAAATAAGTCACAGCATGATTGACAGGTGGTGACAGTATAGGGATGATGTTTGTTAAGAAATTATCGAGTTCGAGCCCATTATCGAATCCTCTTATCGAACCAATTCTTTATGGAATCCAGATAGGTTGTTGTGTGAAGTGAAGTGAAGTGAATTATATTTATATAGCGCTTTTTCTCTAGTGACTCAAAGCGCTTTACATAGTAAAACCCAATATCTAAGTTACATTTAAACCAGTGTGGGTGGCACTGAGAGCAGGTGGGTAAAGTGTCTTGCCCAAGGACACAACAGCAGTGACTAGGATGGCGGAAGCGGGGATCGAGCCTGGAACCCTTAAGTTGCTGGCACGGCCGCTCTACCAACCGAGCTATACCGCCCTGAGTTCCAAAAGCTATACCGTGCACTGAGTTCCAAAAGCCACGTATGTTTTAAACTAGCGTATGTTTAACCATGCCTGCGCCCAAAAATACGCTGCGCCTTATTTATGCGTTTAAATACAGAAATAGCACCCGTAACTGACACAGCGCCTATTAATACGGTCGCGAAAATACGGTATAGTGGCTTCGATAACGGGAACCGGTTCTCAAAGAGGGATTCGAATCCATGGAATCGGTTCTTTTCTTATCGAACAATCGGGAGAACCGGTTTCGAACATCATCCCTAGTCGCAAGTGTAACACACGTCACACATGACACTGTTTAAAAATGACGTCTCAGCTGACATTAAGCACCCTCTGGACTGGCTGCCGCTACTCCACTCAGCGCAGGTGCAAACAATCAGCTGCTCCTGTTATAGCTGGCAGCGGATGCCGGCAGTATCGACACACAATACCTTTTTTTTCATCGTAAATTATCCAATCACGGATAAAATATTGAAACCGTACGATGCAAAGACTTAAGTCAACTTGACCATCGTCTTTGTAGTTAGAGTTCCATGCAGCGCTTGCAATTGGTTGAATGCACGATGCGCACCCAGAACTCCATTGTAAAAATGTGTGTTCTACATTTGATGTTCGTTTTATTACATTTTATGCTTAAAGGGGAACATTATCACCAGACCTATGTAAGCGTCAATATATACCTTGATGTTGCAGAAAAAAGACCATATATTTTTTTAACCGATTTCCGAACTCTAAATGGGTGAATTTTGGCGAATTAAACGCCTTTCCATTATTCGCTCTCGAACATCGGGAAGCAATCCGCCATTTTCTCACTTTCGTCGGTGTGTTGTCGGAGGGTGTAACAACACGAACAGGGACGGATTCAAGTTGCACCAGTGGCCCAAAGATGCGAAAGTGGCAAGAAATTGGACGAAATTTGTTCAAAACACGAGGCTGTGGGGAAAGCCGACGAAATGGTCAGTCGTTTGTTCCGCACACTTTACCGACGAAAGCTATGCTACGACAGAGATGGCAAGAATGTGTGGATATCCTGCGACACTCAAAGCAGATGCATTTCCAACGATAAAGACCCTAGCTTCCCTGGCCTGCTGACATCAACTCCAAAACTGGACAGATCAGCTTTCAGGAAAAGAGAGCGGATGAGGGTATGTCTACAGAATATATTAATTGATGAAAACTTTATTCATTACTTGCGGTTTTATGTAAATTATTATACATAAACTGTGTTTACCAATAATTTAGCTTAAAAACATTTATTTTTTTCAATCATTCGAGTACATTCGGGTAGTTTTGTGTAATGCAGTATTTTGTGTCTATTTAGGTATGGTTAACCTGAGTGCTGAAATCGTGGAAAAATATATGTTCTTAGCGCGCCTGAAATGGGCTGTCTGGACTCTCAAAGTGCATGTTGTTGCCAAATGTATTTCATATGCTGTAAACCTAGTTCATAGTTGTTAGTTTCCTTTAATGCCAAACAAACACATACCAATCGTTGGTTAGAAGGCGATCGCCGAATTCGTCCTCGCTTTCTTCCGTGTCGCTGGCTGTCGAGTCGGTTTCGCTTGCATACGGTTCAAACCGATATGGCTCAATAGCTTCAGTTTCTTCTTCAATTTCGTTTTCGCTACCTGCCTCCACACTACAACCATCCGTTTCAATACATGCGTAATCTGTTGAATCGCTTAAGCCGCTGAAATCCGAGTCTGAATCCGAGCTAATGTCGCTATACCTTGCTGTTCTATCCGCCATGTTTGTTTGTGTTGGCTTCACTATGTGACGTCACAGGAAAATGGACGGGTGGTTAAAATCAGGCACTTTGAAGCTTTTTTTAGGGATATTGTGTGATGGGTAGCATTTTGAAAACAACTTCAAAAATAAAATAAGCCACTGGGAGCTGATTTTTAATGGTTTTAACCCTTCTGAAATTGTGATAATGTTCCCCTTTAAATCTAGCATGTTCACATTGTTAAAGTTTGTAGTTATGTTACCTTGTTTTCGGCTATGGTGTCATTTTGATAATTGTTGTGTTTATACCATAGTTGTAATATTTGAATGATGAAAGTGTTGTGGCAGTTGTGGATGTCACCAATGAGGCGCGTTAAAGAAACACTCGATTGCTTTATTTGTAATGGTGAACTGCCAACATGAGAATCCCAAACAGGAAGTTTGATGGCTTTGTAAAAAAAAAAACAAGACAAAGTCTCAGTTCATTGTGTTCTTCATGGTGTTTTTGAAACTGCACCAATTTTTTCCTCTAAATTTTCAACTAACATGGGTGTGTTTTTCTAAGAGGATTATTTGTAAAATGTACATTTGCAGAACGTGCTGGTTCTATTTTTGGCCAAAGAAAACAATGTGACGGTTATTTTTAGGTTTTAATGACATGATATTACCAGTCCGGCCCGCGTGGGAATAGATTTGGCTCCATGCGGCCCCCTAAGCTAAAATTAGTTTGACACCCCTGTTCTAAATATCCACGGAAATACGGTAATCCAGACCCACTGCAGCATTGCCATTTGACTACCGTATTTTGCGGACCATAAGGTGCACTGCCGATGAGCGGGTCTAGTGAGGTCTGTTTTCATACAAAAGGCGCACCGGATTATAGGGCGCATTAAAGGGGTCATATTATTAATATTATTTTTCTAAATGTAAAAGACTTCCTTGTGGTCTACATAACATGTAATGGTGGTTCTTTGGTCAAAAAGTTACATAGATGTTTTACAGATCATCTTCAAGCCGCTTTCTGACAGTCCCTTCAGATTATTTATTTACGTGGCTCACCTTTGACAGCGTCTTTTCTCCGTCATCTTTGCTGTAGCGGTGTAGCGTGCAAGGACGGGAGTGGATGAAGTGTCAAAAGATGGAGCTAACTGTTTTAATGACATTCAGACTTTACTTCAATCAATAACGGAGCAGCATGTCCTCATCCGTGGCTCACTAGTGTAGGGATGTCCCCCCGATCCGATATTTGTATCGGATCGGCTGCCGATATTTGCCAAAAATTGCGTATCGGCAAGGCATGGGAAAATGCCGATCCAGATCCAGTTTTAAAAAAAACTCCGGTCCGTGTTTTCCAACGCACCGATTTAAATAATACATTCCACTTTTCTGCTGCTCCCTGAGTTCCGTTCCGCATTTTCCAGCACACCTTCAACACATCCACAGGTCTGTGGATTCTCACGCAGTTGCTTTTAGCTGCTGGCATTACACGACAGGCTCTTCTCACTCTTTCCCGTGTCTCCCTCTCACAGACAGCAAGCGCACCTTCTTACACACGTCACATACTGTCACGTCATACGTCACATACGTATACGTCATACGTCACATACTGTCACGTCATACGTCACATACGTATACGTCATACGTCACATACTGTCACGTCATACGTCACATACGTATACGTCCTCCCCGAGCAGAGAGGTAGCAGCATGGCTAACGTTAGCTGTGATGCTAGCGCAGCCGTGTGACCAACGCTCCCTCTAAGGTGCGCGCCTGTGCAATTGCAAACTGCTCAAGCGTCCACTGCGCATAGCAATTATATGCCACGCACAAAATCACATAAAAAAATAAGCGCATAACAATTTTCGACACACGGACACGACAGAGAAAACAGTTTTCGTCATCATTGTTCAAATATTGTAACGTCTGTCGAGACACTTATCTCCATTCGGTGCCACACGTCCACACCATCAAAATGCAGAGGCAAAAATGTCCACATCAACACTGTATGAAAAAATTTGTGATTTTTTTAGTTTTAATTTCATTCTCTGCATGAAAGTTTAAAAGTAGCATATATTAATGCAATATGAAGAAGAATGTTTTAATGTAGACATGCAAGCCTTGAAAGAAAATTTTGAAAATCAAGACTACATTTCCTGCAAATGGGTGCATTTCTACCCTATATTTTAACTTTAGATTTATTCTCATATCAAACTCTTTTGGCTGTCTTTTTGACACTTACATCTGGCGCCCCCCTCCACACCCTGGATTATAAATAATGTAAATAATTCAATGTGATTATCTTGTGTGATGACTGTATTATGATGATAGTATATATCTGTATCATTAAGTGGACCCCGACTCAAAAGAGTTGAAAAACTTATTCGGGTGTTACCTATTTAGTGGTCAATTGTACGGAATATGTACTTCACTGTGCAACCTACTAATAAAAGTCTCAATCAATCAATCAAAACACATAGAATCATCATACTGCTGTGATTATATGCATCAAGTGTTCATTCAAGGCTAAGGCAAAATATCGAGATATATATCGTGTATCGCAATATGGCCTTAAAATATCGCAATATTAAAAAAAGGCCATATCACTCAGCCCTAGTTTCAATGATGCCATTTCTGTTTGTCATGTACAATTTTGTCTATTTTGTGTTTATCATTGAATAAACAGGTCAGTTTCTTGTTACCAACCATTGTGTATTATTCAAACTCCCCTAATTCAGCTGGCTAGTTGTTATCAAGAGTACTAAAACCCTTTTCAACATGATTCTGACAACTAAGTAGGCTAAATAACTTTAAACTTTAATACATGCTCGGATAGGCCAGTATCGGTCAGTATTGGTATCGGTCAGTATCGGATCGGAAATGCAAAAACAATATCGGTATCGGATCGGAAGTGCAAAAACCTGGATCGGGACATCCCTACACTAATGCAACAACAACAAGGCCGGAAATGTGTCCCGTGAAAAAACGTCCAACCGTAATTCTCTAATAACTAAAGTTCCTTGGGTGAATAATGTAAACTCACTACACCAGTATATTTTAGCGCTTTCATGGCGAGTTTACTGACAGATATAAGTAAGAACTTGACACTACTTTATATTAGAAATGGCAACAGCAGAGGATGAATGTACTGTTGTAACTTATGGGTTATATAGTTCATGTGTGATGCTCATTCATAATTTGCATGTTTGATTTAATTGCTGATAAATTGATCTATTATTATTTACAGCTAAAACGAGTTGAAAGGGAATTGATTTGATTTATACATGTATTTGATATTGATTATTTGAGAAACACTGACACTGAATTGAGTTGTTTCTACTCAATAGCCTAACAAAGGGTTAACTAACCGGATGTTAGAAAAGACCGGGAGCAGGTGCATTGTGGTTGTTGAGATTGAGGATTACGAGCTACGGGTGATGAATGAATGACAGGTAACAAGATATAAGGATCGTTTTGTACCGTTTTGTATTCCATTTTTTTCTTATATAAAGTACAACTTTATTACACATTTTCGACGTCCTGTCCAATACTTTGATCGTAGTTAAGCTACATGTACCATAACAAGATAGAGAAAAAGAAGAAGCTTATCGACTACGGTGTCGGCAGGGAGTACAAAGGCGGACTCACGCAAATTTTCAGGACTTATGCAGATCCCAAATACAGATCAGCAGGTACCAGAAGGTAAGACAAGTTGGTTTTGCTTAATATTGCGAAATAAAACGCCTGATAATGTCTTATCCTAATAATACTCCTATGTTGAAGCACAGTACAATCCATCAAGCGGTGCGGCTTCATAGCTTACCAAAGTCCTACTAAAACATTTTGATGGATTTTTAAGCGCCGTGTGTGATGTTCTATATTTTCCATGGAACATGTAACATTTTGGTGTTGTTTACTTGAGTCATATTGCAGTATACACGTATCTCTTATGTGTGACTGCCATCTACTGGTCACGCATATAATTTTGCCAAGTACCAAATAAAATAGCTTCGAGGTCGGTAAGCACAACCAGAATTATTCTGTGCATTAGCATACCTGCCAACTTTTGAAATCAGAAAAACCTAGTAGCCAGGGTCCAGGGGCCGCAGGCCCCGGTAGGTCCAGGACAAAGTCCTGGTGGGGGGTTCAGGGCCGACGCAAACTGATTATTAGCATTCAGACAGGTTAAAATGTTGCTAAAACCATCACTTTTCTATCAGTCACAGTGACTTTTCAAAACAAAAATATTACAGCAAAAATCATATGGGTTGATTGACATGTTTATTCTGTAAGCTAACTTCAATAGTTTGAAATTATTTTGACAGTTAATGCCAGTTATCCTGTCAACCTTTCACAAGACTTCAATTTGTTAATTGAAAGTATAAACAGTATAAACACTTTTTACAGTAAACAAATGGTAAAACAGTACTAAACAATTCCATAAAAAAAAAATTGGTGTCATTATTAACTTTCTGTCCAAGCTTGTATAATCTACTGCCTTGTTCAATTGTAAAAAATATTCTGTGCCTAAAATTCACATTTCTATCACAATTATCATACTGTAAACATGGTAAGCTAACTTCTTTAAAATTAATAGTCCTGTCAATAGCATGGAATTACAATTCAAATGTAGTTTTTTTGTAAGCCTTTCAAAAGAATTCAAAATATGAAAAATTAATGAAAATTAATTTAAGCCATCAGACACTTGAAAAGTGGCACATCACATCTCTAATGTAATCATTTTAACTTTTCAACAGAAATAGCACTGCAAAAATATTAAGGACATACTTCTGTATTTTGGTAGTTATGCTGTCAACATTTAACAAGATTTCTTCAACTTGGACTTGAAAGCATAAATAGTATAAACACTTTTAACAGTATAACAGTACTAAACAATTCCAATAGATAACATTGGTGTCATTACCTTATTGTGGCTAAAATCCAAATTTATTCTATCAGATTGATCATACTGCAAGAATGATATGGTAACTTTATGATAAGTTTACTTCAATAAAATGTAATTCAATAGCATCATAAATAAAACTTCGGCATTTATCACATCCAAAGAATCTTTTTGGGCGACGAAAAACGTTGAAAGTTTTCCACTTGTATCGCGAGCAACGGCATTAGACTTGTGTTTTTTTGTCCCAACGTGGTCTTTTACATCGCTAATTCCTCCGTGTCCGATCGAAAAGTCTTGTCTGCACAAGGTGCAATTCGCGTAGTTTTCACCCTTTTTGGAACGGATAATTATTCCCGGATAGGCTTTTGAATATTCTTCACGGAATGACTGCAGTTTTCTTTTCGGTTTAAGACTCGTTTGCGATTTTTCTCCGGCTGATTCCATGATCGTTCGCTCATTTGGAAACAATGGCAACTGGTGCCTCGTGCTTGGCAGCGGTGCTATAAATAGCCTCGCGCATGGCATTCGGAATGGCTCGATAGGAAGTTACGGGAAGCAGTGTCGATTGTCATTGTTGTTACGCGATTTCGTGAATAAAACTTAAAAAAAAAAAAAAAAAATGTAATTAATGAAAAACCGTATTTTTTATCACTACAACCGTAACCCAGAATAGGTTGATGAAAACCGTACTAATTACGGGAAAACCGGAGTAGTTGGCAGGTATGCATTAGGCGCACTGTCGAGTTTTGAGAAAATGAAAAGATTTTAAATGTGCCTTAAAGACGGAAAAATATGGTACTATTTTACGATTGCCACTAATGAATTGACAAGAAGGCCAAAGGTGGGACCAAGCAGGTCGCCATGAACGGGTGGAGGGAACCCGCACATGCTGTATGTTGTCTAGCATACATTTTTCTTGTTTGTGTTTTTCTTTGACGGACAGGTGAGTCGCGACGAGCTGGACTGGAGCACCAACGAGTTGCGTAACTGTCTGCGAGCCATCGACTGGGACCTGGAGGACCTGAGCGAGACCATCAGTATCCTTAACGCGCTCTCCTCCGCGTGAGCGTCACACGCTTTGTCTTCACAACAAACACGCACTTTGTTCCCTGCGCTCTTCCAGGAAATAGCCCCCCCCCCCGGGCACGCCACTACAGTGTGTTTCTTTCTTCTCGGCGAGCTTTTACACGCCGTTATGGAGTTGGCGAGGGATCCAGACAAACATAGCGTGATTAGTATCGGTACTTGAGTTTGACCCCAGAAGACTTGTGATGCCTTCTTAAAGAGGCAGTACACAAAATGTTAGAATCAGCGAGATGTAACGTGAGATGTTGGCGCTGCAATAGGGAGAATAATCGTATCCGTTGTCGCCACGGCAACCTCGTTTGGTTCTTGAGCGCCTGGCTCAGGTATCGTGGAGTCCAATCCGGGGAAGTTCCGTCTGGGCGAAGATGAGCTTCGGGAAAGGAGAGGCTTCGTGGAGCAAACCAGGAAGTCCGTGCAGGTGAAGTTGCCTCACTGTGGTGCGAGCGGACCCGCTCGGAATCTGACCCTCGGTTCTGATGTTGTGCTCGACAGGAGATGAAGGACCACCTGTCCAGTCCGGCAGCTGTGGCTCAGACGGAGAAGAAGAACAAGGAGGTCCGTGCAAGCTGAACACATTCCTATTCCCCCCAAGTCCATATATGGTCAATTGCGTCCACACAGGAAACAAGACTTAGACTTCCTTTTTATTGTCATTCAAATTAGAACTTTACAGTACAGATAAGAACGAAATGTTGTTGCATTAGCTCATGGTAGTGCAGGATAAAAAATCAATAAGGTGCAGATATAAATAAATAGATTACTGTACAGATAAATATATTGCACTTTTGCATATGCATCCAACGCAAACACACAACCATTTGTTGTTGTTTTCAGGCCCTGCTGGCTGCATCGGCCCCTGACAGGTCGACGGGTCTGGAGGCCCATTTGGTGTCGACCAACTCCAGATACCTCCAAGATCAGCAGGAACAGCAGCAGGTAACACAAAAGTAGTGTGGAGGTCACATGATCGTCTTTCATAGCAAAATATATTAGCCACACCGACTATAAGTGGCAGATATTATATGTTGTGAAATGATTTATTTACACAGAAATATTGTATATAGAGATGTCCGATAATGGATTTTTTGCCGATATCCCGATATTGTCCAACTCTTAATTACCGATTCCGATATGAACCGATACCGATATATACAGTCGTTGAATGAACACATTATTATGCCTAATTTTGTTGTGATGCCCCGCTGGATGCATTAAACAATGTAACTTTACCATGAATTGATTAACGTGGACCCCGACTTAAACAAGTTGAAAAACTTATTCGGATGTTACCATTTAGTGGTCAATTGTACGGAATATGTACTGTACTGTGCAATCTACTAATACAAGTCTCAATCAATCAAAAACAAGGTTTTCCAAAATAAGAGAACAACTTCAACTCCAGTTATGGAAAAAAGTGCCAACATGACACTGCCATATTTATTATTGAAGTCACAAAGTGCATTATTTTTTTTAACATGCCTCAAAACAGTAGCTTGGAATTTGGGACTTGCTCTCCCTGAGATAATCCTGATACCCACTACAACTATGGGAAATACTATATTTTGACTTTCACAAAGTGCATTATTTTATTTATTTTTTTTAAACATGCCTCAAAACAACAGCTCCAAAAACAATGAAGGCACACAGCTTCAGTCCAGAGTATACTAGAGCATACTTGCCAACCTTGAGACCTCCAAATTCGGGAGATGGGGGGGCGGCGGGGTTGAGGTGTGGGGTGTATATTGTAGCGTCCCGGAAGAGTTAGTGCTGCAAGGGGTTCTGGGTATTTGTTCTGTTGTGTTACGGTGCGGATGTTCTCCCGAAATGTGTTTGTCATTCTTGTTTGGTGTGGGTTCGCAGTGTGGCGCATATTTGTAACAGTGTTAAAGTTGTTTATACGGCCACCCTCAGTGTGACCTCATTCACTTGTGTGTGTGAAAAGCCGCATATATTATGTAACTGTTTGTATGGAGGAAAAGCGGTCGTGACGACAGGTTGTAGAGGACGCTAAAGGCAGTGCCTTTAAGGCACGCCCCAAAATAATGTTGTCCGGGGGGAAATCGGGAGAATGGTAGTCCCGCGAGATTTTCTGGAGGGGCACTGAAATTCGTGAGTTTCCTGGGAAAATTAGGTAGTTGAAAGCGATACCGATAATATCCGATATTACATTTTAAAGCATTTATCGGCCGATATTATCGGACATCTCTAATTGTATAAGTGTTTATTTACCTTAATTGTTTCCAAACGGTGTCTGTAAAACGGCTGGTCAAACAAAACAGAAGTCATCGTCATGGACCCGCTCTCCAATCAGCTAAACACTCATTAGGTCCTTTTCCACCAAAAGTTCAGGAACTATGTGTTCATGGAGAAGTGTGTGGTTTGTGTTTCCACCGCTTTTCACAGTTCAGGCTGATGACGTATGGAGGAGTGGCACAGTGTATTTCTACACTGATACCATGTAAATAAACAGACAATATTAGGTCACGGTTCTTTTACAGCATCAAGGGTTGGAATTGGGGGTTAAATCACCAAAAAGGATTCCCGGGCGTGGCCACCGCTGCTGCTCACTGCTCTCCTCACCTCTCAGGGGGTGATCAAGGGTGATGGGTCAAATGCAGAGAATAATTTCGCCACACCTAGTGTGTGTGTGACAATCATTGGTACTTTAACTTTACTTTACTAAACACTAAATGAAATACAAAGCAATAATACACAAAACAATATGATTAAAAAAAAAGAAATGTATCAAATTGTTCATAAAAAGAATGCGATTAAATATTTGAATGGTTTGACAGCATGAATGTGTTCATACAGTTGCTGTTGAACTATTTTATTTTGTAATCTGATGAATTTGGCTAGAAGAGTTGCTTAATCTGTTGGGAGTTTTTTAAACTTTCAAGTAACGGAGCATGTGCGCTCAAAAAATTAATTGTGTGATTAATCTGTGTTTACAAGCGATTATTTTGTTGTGAATAATCACACGAGTTAACTTGTGAAACTAAATGTGTGTGTAGCTGATCATGCAGGAGCAGGACGATCATCTGGAGTTGGTGTCTGGAAGCATCCGAGTCCTCAAAGACATGTCAGGACGTATTGGAGATGAACTGGACCAACAGGCCATGTAAGTCTCCGCCTACTCATCAACAATACTGTGATTCAATGTTTCGATCCCACAAAGTCAAATAATCCACCAGTAAAATTGAGAGAGAGAGTTTTGAGGTGTTTTTTATTTTATTTTATTTTTTAAAACATCACATCTTGAATCAATGTTTTTGTGTTCCTTGTAACTTTGACCTCAAAGAGCACTTCAACAATCACAGGTTGCAGTAGAAGCACATACTCACAGCTCAAAAATAGGGATGCGTAAAATATCGATTCATAATTTTTAAAAAACAATGTTTTTATATTTTTTTTATAACAATCAACTTGTTTTATAGTTGTTTTAGGCCATCTTAAAGCAACCAAAATGGGTTTTTCTCACCTGTTTTGGAAAAAGTGTCACTATAATTATTAATTAGTTCATTATTAATTATTACAATTAGATCATATGGACAGCCATAAGTGTTTACATTTTGCTTTATATTTATTATTTTACTTATTTTTTGCCTGGTTTTGTATTTGTTTTGTATCATCCCGTGAGGTGTATATTACTGTATATTAATTTTTATTTTTATTTTTTTATTTTTTTCGGTTTGTACTTCATGAAGTTTTGCACTTGTTGTGTTTTTTGTATGTTTTTTTGTTTGTTTTCGTTATATTTGGATGTAATTGTTGGTTTATATGATATTAAGTAAGACTACGTATTATGTTGAAGGGGGCAGGAAAATATAAGATTTTTCTTCATCCTGCTCCTTCTCAGGCATTGGTGTGTAAATGTATAATTTAATAATTGTGGTATAATTGTCTATCGATCAAAGATGCACATCAATGAAGGAGATAAATCAAATGAATGAATGAAAAAACTATAATTATTATACCAAATAATGTATTGCAAAAAAGTTTGAATCGAGAATCTTGTTTAATTAATAATTATTGTTGTTTGTTTATTGGAATTTGGACATATACAGTGCAGAAATACAATTAAACACATGTCAAATGTTCTTTTTTTTAAAAAATTTGATCAATTCTAATTCGAATCGGAGTCAGATCAAATTGTTAGGTGCCCAAAGATTCACACCTCACTAATAAGTCATAATTAACTAGAAGAGGCAATTCCTGAAGGAATTGCGTGTGAATGCTCCAATGCTGAAGTTGAACTGAAATGCTGACAGAATGTAGTATAAATTTGTATTTGAAGAGTTTGATTTTCCAGGAAAAAAATCGGAATTTGGTTTGGAACTTGGGAAAGTGTTAGTTTGAATGTTCAGGATGAGTGGAATGTGTTGAATAGGTTGAAAAATGTGGAAATTGTGCAACTAGGAAAAATTTCACGTTCATTGCAATGTGAACTTCCTGGAATTTTGAGAAAAGCGCAGGATTTTTTGAAAATGATTAAGAGCATGCATGTCCTGAATGAGCTGAATTGGTCGACCCCAAAAGGGACAAGCGGTAGAAAATGGATGGATGGTTGATGTTGGAAATGTTGAAATCGGTCATGAAATGTTGACGTAGTAACACTTTTTTAATTGAGGAATTGTGTTATGGAAATCCTGGAATTTTGGGAAAACCGGGAATCTTTCTAGTTCCCAAACCAACTTGGTTTTTTGTCCTGACTAAGAAAAATGTTTTGACAGTAGAACTGTAGAAATGGGATGAAAAAAGAAAAAGGAGTAGTCAAACAAAAAAGGGTGGAAATAGGGTTAACAAAACAGGAATTCCTGGAAATTTGTTGAACGTGGAAAAATGGTAGTTTGAATGTTCAGGATGAGTCGAATGTGTTGAAGGTGGAATGGTTTGAAATCGGTTGAAAAATGTGGGAATTGTGGAAGTTTGAAAAATGGACAATTCATTTTGAATGTGGAAAATGAAAAAAAAAAAAAGGAATTATGGGAAATCCGGGAATTTTTTTTAGAATTGTTGAAGTAGAGCACACAATCCCTGAACAGGCTGAATATTTTGAAGTTGGAACAGTTTGAATCAGATGAAAATTGTGGAACTTTGAAGAATGTCCCATTGATTTCAATGGGAATTTCCCCCAAATTTGGGAATTTCGTGAAAAGCAGGATTTTTTTGTAAAATGGTAACAAACTCGAATGGTCTGAATGAGTTGAAATGGTTGATGACATTTTTCAAATCGGTCAAGAAATGTTGAATGTTCCGTAATACCAAATGGTATTATGGAATTCCTGAAATTTCAGGAAAACCGGAAATTTTTTCAGTTAAAAAAAACAAAAAACTTCTTTGTCTTGATTAAGAGGAATGTTTTGACAATGGAACGGTTGAAAAATGTGTGAGGAGTAGTCGCCAGAAAAAAGGGTGGAAATAGGGCTTATGAAAACCAGGACTTCTGGAAAATCCTGGAATTTTTTTGAACTTGGAAAAAGGGTAGTTTGAATTATCAGGATGGTGGAATGTGTTGAAGGTGGAATGGTACGAATAGGTTGAAAAATGTGGAAATGGTGAAAGTTTGAAAAATGGCCAATTCATTTTAAATGGGGAAAAATGTCCTGGAAATCTGGGAATTGTTTTTTATTTTTCCCGAATAGGCTGAACAGTTTGAAGTTAGAACAGATTGAATCAGGTGGAAAATGTGGAAGGTAGAACGTGCCAAAATCTGGAGAAGAAGAAGAAATAGGTGAATTTTGGTGTAGAAAACCATATTTTATATATATGTATGTATGTATGTATGTGTATATATATGTATATGTATGTCTTTATGCACTACATTACCCAGAAGGCCTAGTGCTGTAGATGGAAACAGGAAGTAGGTCTCAGCTATGTTTGATCAAATTATGAGAAGACGTTGTAATTTTAATAAAGTCCTAATATCAGAAAATATATGTTTAAAATATAATGATGATATAATAATCGATGATTAATTATTATGTAATTGAATAACCGACCATTACTTTTTATTTTATGGACTGGGGGGGAAAAAAAGGAAAAACGGCAGGAAATGAAAGCCCTTGTTTTGAAAGAGTGCAGGAAATGGCTTCCTCACGTTGTGACGTACTTGCAGTATATTGGGAGACTTTGGGGACGAGATGGACCAGACGTCGTCACGCATGGACTCTGTCCTCAAGAAGCTGGAGAAGGTCTCTCACATGACCAGCAGTACGTACACACACACACACACTGTCGCTGTTACCGTGGCAACGTGAGTTGATCCCGACAACTTCCTGTGTGGCGCCCGCAGGTCGTCGCCAGTGGTGCGCCATCGGCGTGCTGGCGGCCGTCCTCGTCGTCGTCCTCATCCTCTTCTTCGCTCTCTGATGCCGGTGACCTTTGAACTCTGGACTGCGCACTGTTTTGTTGCCTCCCGAACGGCTGGTTGTCGTCGCCGTGGAAACCTCAGTGAAAAGTCGGCGGCGGCCAATTGAAATCAGGGATGTGTTTTCCCAGCTTTTTGAACGTCGCGAAACATTTTGATGTTTTATTTTGAAACGTAAGTTTTTAAAACAACTTTTTTTTATACCGTGGCAATGTAATTGCGTTGGCGTGACTACGTCAGCAGCCTCCTGCAAGCTGCAAGCCGTTGCTAGGCAGGATGCTGTTGCTAGGGAGGATGCTGCAGCAGGAAGCACGCTGTTGTTAAGCCCAGCGCTCCTCCTGCTGGAGAACAATGGTATCGCTTAAGTGACTTAATACTGTACATTTGTATTGTTTTTTTTTGGCTTTTATTATTTTGTACAGAAGCTCATGCTGACATTTCACATGTTTTGAGAGAGCGAAAACTCAACCAAATGTATCTTATCCAAATTGTACTGCCAAGTTTGAATGTTTTAAATGTAAAAAGTGTTTATTTTTTTGCTCAGCTGTGTTTTATATTATATTGAAACGATGCAGAATCATAAAGAATAAAAAAAAAAGTGTAGTCATTCACATATCAACTTGTCTTCTTTTAAAATCGCTTTTAAAACAACTTGTAAAAGTGGGAGAACACTGCCATCTGCTGGCGAGTCGTAGTAACGTTGTCATGAGAAAAACACTTAGTTTTTACGAGGATATTGTAAATGAGAACTCGGTCGTATTTGGAGGGAAATTACGTCATAAGCGTGCCTTGAGGTCATAGACATGTTATAAGTAGACGCAGCATTGGCTGCTGTGACGCGAGAAATTGGGCCGCCATCTTGAAGTGGTGATGAGTCGACAAGCAGCCTAAACTGACAGTTGACAGGTAGAAAACAAAGATGGTGTTCAGCGTTTTCCTGCTCAAATGAGCGGACTGTTGAAAATAGGAATCGGGGGGATTACTTTTCACATGTAAGATATAACATTAACGCACTATTGGTTGTATTTTGTGAAAATGATATTACTACAGAGTTGAGAAGGAGCAAAGATCTTCAATAGTACTGAAATCGTAGCCGCTAGCAAACAAGAGTTGACCATAATAGAATTGCTTGTCAATAAAATTAATTACATTTAAAAATGTCATGCTTGGGGGGGGGGGGTTCTTATAGCATATAAGAATATTATATTACTGTTAAGCAAACTATGAATAATAAAACTCGCCAAAACATGTGTCATTTATCATAGCTACACGTATGACAAAAAAACACGTGAAAATCAGTGGCATTCAGTGAGGTAAGATGAATTAAATGCGCTGACAAATGAACTGCACTGAGTGGAGCGGATCACCACTCCAAGATGGCGGCCCCGCGTCTCGTCAGCGCCAGTAGGCAGTAGCGCTCGATGTACGGCGTCTATGGCGTCAGTCAGGCTGGTCAGCTGACGTTAAACTCCCCTTCTGATTGGCTGCTGCCACTTTCGCGCCAAAGATGAACCTCAGCAGGTGGAGCAATCAGTCTGCTGCTGCAAACGACGACACATTTGTTTCGAATCTTTCATGAAATAACTCGAGAAAATCGGCGGTAAGATTTTTGACATATTTTCTCTTTGCTCCTGAACTGAAAAAGTCGATAGTTGGACGTAGCTTTGACCGGAACTCCATGACAAAAATGCGTAGTTTTTTTTAACGTTTTTCTTTGTTAAGACTATTATTTTAAGATGAACTAGAAATAATGCCCATTCCTAAAACTTTTCAACACGTTTCTTTAATTTCGGGTCTATTTATTTTTGGGTAATTGTTTTCATTGATTGTATATTTGTGACGTTTAATGGCAAATGCTAACCGGAAGTGTCGCCGGAAGTGTCACCGGAAGTGCACGAAAATAATGCGACGAAGTAAACAAGATTCTGAACAACATTGGTGAAATACATGTAATTATCTTTATTGTTATAGTGAAGATGAATCTATCATTTTGAATACTTGTAAATTATTAAAGTGTTAATGTAAATAAAAAAACTGAATATAATTTTTTTTCTTTACCTTTTTGTGGATCATAAACTAAATTCAACTTATAAAGAAGCTTTTTATAAAACGGGACACACTTTTTATGAACTAAATAATTAGTAGAGAAGTTGTATTTTACCAGATGTTTAAACAGAGTATTATGAGAATACAATCCTATTCAGTAAAACAAACCCTACCAGGATAATTAAAAACCACCATTTGACAAATAAATGAGTAAAGTTGTAATGTCAAGTGGAAAATAGTTGAAATATTGAAATAATAATTGAGTAAAAAGTCGTGATGCAAAATAATTGGCTCGTGGCATTATGTTAATATTGTAAGTGTGCATTTATTGTGAATACAGTTGTAATTTTACAGGATAAAACAGTCGTAATACTAAAATAAGATACAAAAATAAAAAAATCCCAAATAAAGTTAAAATACAACAAAAGTTGTAATTTAGAGAGGGAAGTCCTTAATTGACCGAAATAAAGTCGTAATATCGTAAAATTGTTAAGGAAAACATTTTATTGAAATAGTTGCAATATATGATATATGTATATATATCATATATTGCAAATATTTGAACTTTTATATATATATATATATATATATATATATATATATATATATATGTATATATGTATATATGTATAGTACGAGTACTAGTTTGAAATATAAAATGTCGCAAACTTGTAAAATAAAAAAAATTGCAAATACATTTCGAGAAAGAAAAAAATCATACTAAAATGTTCAAACTAATTTACAAAATGAAATCAAAATACGAGACTAAAGTCCTAATTCATTAAAATGTAAGAATTGCAAAATAAAGTTGCAATATTACAATAAAACACCATTTTACAAAAAAATAATTCAAAATATGTGGTAATTTAAAATAAAATGTAATAATGTTGCCTGTTGAAAAAATATGTAAGAAAGGAAATGTATTGCTGAAAGAATAATATTTTTACAACAAAAAGAGCAAAACATTTTTTTATTTTGGCTGCACTCGCTATCACCAATTTTACTGTTATATTTTTATTCTATTGTAATATTTTTCTAATTTGTTTCCATTTATACCCCCATTATTTACTTTTTACTTTTTAAATTCGATCTCAATTTTGTACACTGCTGCTGGAATTTTAATTTTCCTGAAGGAATCAATAAAGTACTATATATCTATCCATAACACCAGTCTACCAGTAGGGGGCGGAGCTTAAAAGAAAGACACACCATCAGTGTTTTTGTTACAAACATTTGATTTTAATTAAGATTGTATCCTCTTCTTTCATTTTTAAACACAGTAGTTTATGTGCAATTATGTGTATTATTTGATGTATTATTCAAAAGGAGTTGGCACCTGGAACACATGGAGAGGGTGGTGGGTGGGGGGGGGGGGGCACTGGCATTTACAAGGGGTACCATGGGGGAAGGAGGGGCGGGCGGGGGGGGTCTTACTGCATTTGTTGTATTATATTTTGTTTTGTTTTTAAAAGCTGCTTTTTTCCCCCTTTTGTGGTGACTGAAAGTGATCAAAGCAAAGACTTCGGAGCTCGTCATGCACATTCCCACGTCACAAAATCATATCTTTGCTTCTTTCTTCTTTTTCTTCGCAGGGCGCCGGTTGCCATGACAATGCGTGAGCCCCGCCCACACGTCCCGTGAGGTAAGAGCGTTTGCGTGAGGAGGAGAGGTGAGCTGTGCGTTCCCGTTGGGGTTCAGAGGTCAGACCATGGCTGAGAGCTTCCGAGGTAAAACGCTTTTGAGGTGTAGAAAAAAACTGCATTTGCGCGCACACACACACTCGAAGGGGGGGTTGTGTGTGTGTGTGTGTGTGTGCGCGCGCGCTGCTCCAGAGGTTAGTGTGTGTGTGTGTGTTTGGATAAAGAGTCACGTGATGATGATGATGATGAGACAGTTTCAGACCAACACGCTCAAGTTCCACCAGTTTTTGTCCATTAGACATTCCCCACATGACCACCAGGGGGCCTCACAGGAAAAATCCACCCCAGGAATTTTCTATTGACTTTTTGTTTTTAGCCACTTTTTAAAAAAATGATTTAATTGTATTTATTTTACTTTTTTGGCCACTTTTTCAAAAATATTTCCTTTTTTCATTTTTTTTTTATTTGACTTTTTTGGCCATTTTATTTTAAATTAATTTATTTAACCATATTTTGTAAAAAAAAATATATATATATATTGTATAACATTTTTTTGGGCCACTATGCAGTGGCCATGTCGAATGGAAGTGGGAGGAGTCAAAGCCACAGAGCTAATTGGCTCAACAAGTCGAAAGGGGGCGTGGTTTATCCTGGAGTGGATTTTTCCTTTCACATTCATCATGAAAAACTGCAAGCAGATCATACCTTTTTTTTTTTTTTTTTTTTTTAACCACCACCACAAAAAAAAAGACAAACATTTTCAACAAAAACAAAATCCAGCTGGCGTAACGTAAATACTCAAAATAACAGCAAATAACTCGCTAATTCAGCAAACATTACAGCTGTGGCTGTAGTCAACCTCCTAATGTAGTTCTTATGAGCGCCATTTGCTTTTCTCCTGTCACAGCTTTTAATGCTGACTCAGCAGTTTGCTCGATTACGACATTGTTCCCCATATTATCGCAACACTAAAATTTGTTTGTGCTGCA